>NC_056593.1:2064692-2239692 GCF_018340385.1 Cyprinus carpio
GTCTCTTTAACGCATGTCAGCATTCAGCTCAGCAATGTTCTGTTAAAAACACCCTGATGCTTGAGATGTCAATGACGGCCGCTGTGAGATGACAGCGATGAGAAAGACACAGACAGGTTGTGTTGCGTACCTGAGCACCGAACACCCAAACAGATGGTGCTGTTACTACACTTCCCTCTCCACACTGAAGAGATCATCACAAACGTGAGGACGTACCACTTCACACGCGCCAAACCACTGTAGTAACATGCTGAATGAGCTCCTTTATTTCAATCAGACTCAAACATATTCAAAGAAACAAAATACTTTTCACATTTGTATGATAACGTATGAATATTTTAAGACAGTCTTACCATGAGGTTGTTCAATGATGATGTATGTTTCTGTAAAAAGTGATTTCAACTTTATTAAAAAAAATAAACATTTTCAATAACCAGTCTACCAGTAAAGAACAGCGTTACCCATAATCCCAAACACAGATCCACCAATCAGAGTCCTTCAAGTGACTGACCACTCCCATAATGCATTGCAACTGATAGACAGATAGTTTTTAAGACAGGCTTTTTTTTTCAGAGAGATGAGCAGACACTTTCTGCAGACAGAGAGAGATAGACAGACACTTACTGAGACGGAGAGAAACAGACAGAAAGGCAGATACTTTTTCAGATGGATGGATAGACAGACACGTCACTTTTTTCAGAGAGACACTTTTTAGACAGTAAGACAGTCTTTTTCTCAGATGAACAGAGAGAGACAGATGGACAGACATGCTTATTCAGACAGATGAGGAGACAAACATTTAAATGTTTCATATTTCAGACAGACGAACAGACACTTTTTTTCTGAAAAAGAGATGTACAAAGATGGACAAACAGATACTTTTTTGGACAGATGGACAGACAGACAGAGACAAATACTTTTTAGGCAGACAGAGAAACTGACAGACAGAGACAAATACTTTTTAGGCAGACAGAGAAACTGACAGACAGACTCATATTTCTTTCCAGACACAAACACAAAAAAAACTTGAATTCAAAACAGATCTGCTGAATTCAACACTTCCTGTAACCTGCTGTTTTAACATAAATTCAAAATCTAACTTTATATTTGAAACACTGTGCATTTTGTGCTCTGAAACATTTTGTGCTTTTGAGTTGACGTCACCGATCCCTTCTATCGCGTCCATCCTGGTACACAACACCCACTTTTCACCACGCTGTCAGTTACAGATAGAACAAAAGTCCAATGTTCCAATGTTTTTCTTAATTAGATATCCTGATTCATACAAAAATCATATGGTTTGCGGAAGGCATTTCACACAGACAGTGATTCTCAGACTATCAGTTAGCAAAAACTTTGGTAATGAACTTGGAATTCTATCTTTGGCATGAAAGACGGAGATGGGAGAAGCGCTCAGTCAGATATTGGGTGTTAGATGTTTCCAGAAGCCTGTTTGTGGCGATGAGCCGGGGAAATGTGTGCCGGCCTCAGCTTTTCTTCCAGCGGTGTAACAACTGAGGAGGAACACCAGCCGAGAACAAAAAACCACAGGAGCCATTACTGAAGCGCAACAGAGGGATTTCTTTTTGCTTCGGCAGACTTTTGGAAACACTTCGGCAGACAAACAATAAACTGACAATCGGTTTTGAAAAGATTTGAAGTTTGGTTTTAGTTTAAGCTCATGGTCGCAGACTACTGAGTTCATAAAAACGACTTCCTGTTCTTCCTGGCCTTTATCCAAATGTTGTACTTAACAGATATTTTTTAACTAAAAACAGATTAATAATATTTTAATAAATGCACTTTGTTTAGTGTTTGCATTAAACTTTGTTAATCTACTTCCATTGGTCGAAATGATGGTTCCTCTGTATGCAACAAAAAATAAGTAAATAATTAAAATTGAGACGCATATCAAATATTGCCTTAAGGCTCAAAAAATATATATATATATTTTCAGCTCTATCGCCTTTCCCAGTAATGTTCTTTCTTTCAAGCTGCACAATGCACAGCACAGATAAATAAACGCAGGGTAATAGTGTGCTGAAGAGTGTGTGCTGAAGGCCCATGAGCTCATCGCTAGCGATATGCGAATGAAACAGTGAAACGCTAATTGCTACGGAGGACTGATCAGGCTGTAATGAAGATAATCCAGAAAATATTTCGTTCCACACGTTAAGCCCATAACAGCCCTCACGTAGAGTCTGTAGGATGTGATTTCTGTAATGCGTATTGGCCAGGGATTTGCAGCTGTAGATTAGCTCAAACGCGCACCGGCGGTACACAATTCTCAAACACTGCGAATGCACTTTCAGACGCTGAAAAAGTGTTTGCATGTGTACACAATCAGAAAACAATACGATTCTGCAGCACATCTTCTTTTGCACTTGTGGCCTAAACTGCAAGACATGCATTACAGCATTAGAATGGTTGCTATGGAAGCAGCATGTGGTTTTGAGATATTTCTGTGCAATGCATATTAAGCATAAACACATCAAAAAAAGCCTTCAAATAACATGCTCTTAACAGTAAGTACTGAAGTTCAGTTAGTACATCGTCCTGAAGTTTAGTTATTAATTTTTAGTGTGGCTGCTTTGTTTTTAATTTTTTTAGCTTGAGATTTTCACCTTAAACCCAGAAAGCAACTGCTTAGCAGATGCTTGATCATGTATAGCGATGCAATAAAAGCATTCAGAACACTCTAGCTAGCATAGAAGAACATGATAAAAACCCTTGGAAACAATACAACCATGCATCGACAGTCTGAAACTCAAATGCATTGCAAAACAACAACAAAAAAACAGCACCACGTTAAAAACAAGTGCTAAATCCAGTCAGAACACCCCCGCTATCACATACTGTAACATGCTAAACACCACTGCAAGCATTGCAACCATGCATCAACATAAAAAATTAATCCAAACACCTTAACTACATACAATTTGCTAAAACACACTCAAAACTTGTTTTAAACTTCCAAATGCACCGCAAAAGTTTGTAGATGCTAAAATACCATAATTCATAATTGGACAGCAAAATGCTAAGACCCTACAGGAAAAAAATACTTAAAAAAAAAAAAAAAAAAACACAAAACACCTTTACAACCATGCACTAAAAGCCAATCCAAACACTACTAAAGCAAAATATATATATATATATATATATTATTTATTTGTAAAATTAAAAATCAAATACATAAAATAATAATAAAAAATAAATATAAAAACAGAATGACTATACAAAAATATTCAACAACAAATTAAAATAAACATATAAATAATAAAATTTAAAAAATAATTAAAATGTACAACAATAAAAAAATAATAAAGTTAAATAATTAAAAAAATATAAATAATAAAATTTAAAAAATAATTAAAATGTACAACAATAAAAAAATAATAATAAAGTTAAATAATTAAAAAAAATATACATATATATTTAATCCAATTAAACACGATCCAAGAAGTTTAACAACAAAAGTTTGATGTTTCATCTAAAGTTTCATTCAGTTTGATGGCTAATGTCAACTTAATCTCTTCATGTAGCCTAAAATATGATGTGTGCTGAAGTGCTTTATATTTCAAGAGTTGGCTTTTTTGAGAACTGTGAGAACTTTTTCTGAGATCCGCTTTAATTGTTGCTCCGTCTGAATAAGCAAACGAATCACAACGGGCCGGAGACATACGAGTCAGATAGAAGCTGCGAAACTAAAAACCGAATCAATTATTGCCACCTCGCTGTCATTATTCTCCAGTCAAAAACAAATCAGAAAGGTTTCTGTGATAAATATTGATGATTTGTCTTTGAAAGCAACATTGTGAAATGACAAGCCAAAACAAAAAGCGATCCCGACGAGGAGATGAAAGTCAGCGGAGAGTCTCATCGGCGCACCGGAGCCGCTTTAATCAGATGTGAATTCGGAAAGTTTCGACACGAATCCAGTGAGCGAGAGCTGACAGAAGCGCCTCGTCATCATCAGAAAAACAGTCTCTCCAGAGGTTCAGCTTAACCCCTCTGCAACCTCAAAGCCAGCGATGTGTCGTCAGTCACTGCATCAAACTGCTGTAGTTTGGGCTCAAAACGATGATGTTTATGATACATTTGTGGGTTAAAACAGCAATGTGTCATTTCAAGCTAAATTAACTATAAAATGAAGGAGAGAAACATGTTAGTATTTGATGTGTGACGTGACAGTGTGACATGACATACAGCCAAGTATGGTGACCCATACTCAGAATTCGTGCTCTGCATTTAACCCATCCAAAGTGCACACACACACACCATGAACACACTCCCGGAGCAGTGGGTATCATTTATGCTGCGGCGTCTGGGGAGCAGTTGGGGGTTCGGTGCCTTGCTCAAGGGTACCTCAGTCGTGGTATTGCCGGCCCGAGACTCGAACCCACAACCTTAGGGTTAGGAGTCAAACTTTCTAACCGCTATTCCACGACTTCCCCCAGTATGGTTGTGTCCTGCTCTCATTAGCATTCAAGAGTCAACAATATGAACTGGAGAGAAAAATGTAAATATAATAATGAGTTTTCTGTCTAGTTTATTTGACGGGGTGGATGTTATGCTTGACAGATTGTGTTAAGTGTGAAAAAGCAATAAATTATTCATGTTGAATGAGAGCAGACCTTGCCAACTTTGAACCAAGAATTACAGAAATACAAAATTGATTTTAATTCATTTTCACCGTTGGTTATACATGTAACAAAAAATGCATACATTTGCATAAATTTATTTAAGCTTGCAATTAAAAAAGATTTTTGTGTTTATTGAAAAGGAATGCACTGGTTCTCCTTTATGGGTGGAAAACTGTAATCTTTGCAATTGACCACATCAATCAATCCAAGTGCATAATAACATGGTGAAAAAATCATTGCAAACACACCAAAATTTCAGTCCAACAATCTGCTAAAGGCCATTCTAAACATGCTAATAACCACACAACAACATGCAAAAAACACATCCATGCAACAATGCAATAAATCTGTCCAAACATAGTGATGCATTAAAACTATTCTGATCAACTTGTTAAAAAAATAAGAAAAAACAAGTATGTAGATACTGAAAAAAAACCTATTCAGCTACTAATAAAGAGTCAAATCAGCTCAGAAGATGAATTAGGAATGTGTTTTCAGATCATGTCATGTGACTCAGAAGTGAATGGAGGCCATTGATTGGCGTGGCGTATCATTACTGTAAGACCCAGGCGACGGCTCTGTCATTGATGGAATTAACTGCAGTGTTTTCCGATTGTGGAGTGGAACTGAGTGGCCCACGCCATCTAAACACAAGGACTTGCTTTCAAGAGCACTACTTCTTTGTACACTCTCAATCAATTCCAGGAATAAATCGGTGTGGAAAGGCACAATGGAGAGGCATCGGGGGCCTGCGCTCGTCGGAGGAAGATAAAAGCCCATTCAGCAGAGCGAAATACTGAGAAAAGCCAACGTAAGCACAAACCAAACAGAGGAAAGTGAACGTTTGTTCTCAGCAGTGACGCTCCTGTAAGACCACGCTGACTTACCTCAACAACTGGTTTCACGTCATTGGTTGTGCGTGATTAATGTCGCATTTAGCTTGAGGTTAGGTTATCAAAACCAGTGATTGTGGAATTGAGAGTTGTTGAAGATGTTTTAGTTTGGTAATGTCTTTCAAGCCACCTTAGATTGGTATAGATTTTCGTTGTATAATATTAAAACATTTATTTAAAAACATTTAAAAGTTACTGTATATTTTATATATTGATTTTTTTTTTTAAATGTTATGTTTCTACAATGCAATACTGCAACATTACATTGCATTTTGGTTGCAGGTGTAACGGAGGCCAGCGAGTAGGTGCTGTGCAGGTAAAACCTCACTCCCCTGATCTCAAGAGACGCACTAGCGACTGACACTAGTGCCTGCAGTCATTTAGCCTTCTTGTTAGTGCGACCACCTCTCATGCTGGAGACCCGTGTTCGAATTCCACTCAGAGCAAGTACGAGGTGTGGCAGTGAGGACCTGGGAGAGAGGATTTACATTGGTGCCGTGACCCGGATGGGAGTGAGGTTTAGGGGGGTGAGTGTAACGGAGGCCAGCAAGTAGGTGCTGTGCAGGTAAAACCTCACTCCCCTGATCTCGAGAGACACGCTAGTGGCTGCAGTCATTTAGCCTCCTTGTTAGTGCGTCCGCCTCCCATGCCGGAGACCCGGGTTCGAGGCCCACTCGGAGCAAATACGAGGTGTGGCGGTGAGGACCCGGGAGAGAGGGGTTACACAGGTAGGTTGTCAAAGTGACCACAATGCACCAACAAGCCAGATAAAAACCAGTTTAGATGCTAACTAGACCAGTTTACACCAGCATAGACCAGCAAACCAGCTTAGACTGGCTTAATCAGAAGGATTAACTAGTGCAGGAAATTGGAGGGAAGGAGTTAGTGGATGAGGAGCATCAAAAAAAACATTTCATGAGATTCACCCAAGTGTCTTAAAACTTCTGCTCAGGAGTTAGTGGTTTATTATTAGACCACAGCACTGCATTGTGGGTAACGAAGGCTAGGTCACATGTGACGGGTTAATTGACTGTGAGAAGATGTTAATAAGGTTCTCTTGCTAGCGTTCAGGTAGAGGAGACTTGAGGTGTTATTATGGAATGAGAGACAGAGTGAGAGTCGTGCCAGTAATAACCAGAAGATAATCCAGGGTCAGGAAGCCAATACTCGCTCCAGCGTAGCGCGCGCAAGTCACCTAAAAGTGCAAAGCTAAGACACATGCTAATTTATTACATGTCAAAGAGACAAAGCTTAAAGAGGAGGAATATTAGAAGCAGACACAAAGCGACGAGGAGGTCAACGGAAAGCCTCGTATGTGAGCACAAGCTAAAATATGAAACGAAACGCTAATACAAAAGTTACCTCAGGCTCTGTCAAACTCTGAATACATTTGGATAAGTACGGATTAGCATACTAGCATACCACGCTTATGATTTCTGCCTCTTAACGTTTCTACACTTAAGACAGAATTTTTTTTGCTACATTAAAATCCTATAGCTGCTTATTTGCCTTATAAATTAGCATATATCCACATGTAGATATGTAATTATGAGGTTATCGGACTTATGGTGTTAGTTTTTGTATGCTACCAAAAAGTATTTCTAAAAGAAACAGACATGTGTTTTCATTATCATCCATTATACTGTGTTTACAACCCAGTAACTCGTAAACTAACAATCTAACCATTTTAGCTGTTAGCTTACGTTTCTGTATGCTGACAGTAAATCTGAAGAAAACATGCTTGTAAACAAGCCACTTTTTTTTTTTTTTTTTTTTTGCAAACTAGCTATTTTAGCAATTGGCCTATGCTTGTGTATGCTAACAATAGTATTTCTAAAGGAAACACAATTTTAACTAGCCAATTAACCATTTTAGCTGTTAACCTGTTTATGTACAATATGTTAATAATAGTACTTTTAAAGGGAACAAGAAATGTTATTATTTCCTATTATAACAAGTTTACACCCCAGTTAGCAATGTGTAAATTAGCCACTTCAGATGTTAGCTTATGTTTCTGTATGCTAACTGACAGTAATTCTGAAGAAAACATGCTTGTATATAAGCAAACAAGCCACTTTTTAACCGTCAGCTCGTGTTTCTGTATACTAAGTGACAGTATTTCTAAAGGAAACACTTTTAAACTAGCAAACAAGCAAACTAGCCATTTTAGCTGTTACCCTATGTTTATGTATGCTAACAATAGTATTTCTAAAGGAAATGTGCTTTTAAACTAGCAAACTAGCCATTTTAGCTGTTAGCCTATGTTTATGTATGCTAACAATAGTATTTCTAGAGGAAACACACTTTTAAACTAGCAAACTAGCCATTTTAGCCATTAGCCTATGTTTTTGTATGCTAACAAGTTTTTGTATGCTAACAATAGTATTTCTAAAGGAAACACGCTTTTAAACTAGCAAACTAGCCATTTTAGCTGTTAGCCTATGTTTTGTATGTTAACAATAGTATTTCTAAAGGAAACACACTTTTAAACTAGCAAACTACCCATTTTAGCCATTAGCCTATGTTTTTGTAACTGCTAACAAGTTTGTTGTTAGCTAACAATAGTATTTCTAAAGGAAACACGCTTTTAAACTAGCAAACTAGCCATTTTAGCTGTTAGCCTATGTTTTGCATGTTAACAATAGTATTTCTAAATGAAACACGCTTTTAAACTAGCAAACTAGCCATTTTAGCTGTTAGCCTATGTTTTGCATGTTAACAATAGTATTTCTAAATGAAACACGCTTTTAAACTAGCAAACTAGCCATTTTAGCTGTTAGCCTATGTTTTGTATGTTAACAATAGTATTTCTAAAGGAAACACACTTTTAAACTAGCAAACTAGCCATTTTATCCATTAGCCTATGTTTCTGTATGCTAAAAAGTTTTTGTATGCTAACAATAGTATTTCTAAAGGAAACATGCTTTTAGACTAGCAAACTAGCCATTTTAGCTGTTAGCCTATGTTTTTGTATGTTAACAATAGTATTTGTAAAGAAAACGCGCTTTTAAACTAGCAAACTAGCCATTTTAGCTGTTAGCCTATGTTTTTGTATGTTAACAATAATATTTGTAAAGGAAACACGCTTTTAAACTAGCAAACTAGCCATTTTAGCTGTTAGCCTATGTTTATGTATGCTAACAATAGTATTTCTAAAGGAATCACGCTTTTAAACTAGCAAACTAGCCATTTTAGCTGTTAGACTATGTTTTTGTATGTTAACAATAGTATTTCTAAAGGAAACAAACTAGCCATTTCAGCCATCCGCTATCTCACATTATGTCAACAAGCATTGATCGTTCTGCTACAGACACCGTAGCAGCTCCCTCTCACAGGTAAGTGACTCGACTCCGCTGAGAAAATGTTTAATTCACCCTCTCGTGTTTGACAAGTGATATAATCTCTGCAATGACGGCCGAACGACTCGAGTGATGTGGCCACAATAGCAAGACATTCAGTGCAGGGATTAGAGGGCGTTCTAACGGCGTACGGTCAATGAAGGGCCGCTGCTGATAGCCTTCGACCCTCCCTATAGATTAGCACCTGCACAGTTATTATTCCATTATGCTGTCAATGAAATAGGTGCGGATCCTCACGGCCTAATCACAGCGTGCTGGACGATGTGTGTGCTTTCATTTGCACAGTGATTACAGATGTCTGCCAAAGCTGCTGAATGTGACACGACTGGAGCCGTTCAAAAAGAGCACAAGGTCACAGCTGGAACATGAATGTTAAATGAACTCTCACTGAATTTAACTCTTCCGGTAGTGATTTAACGCCAAATTAACATTGTTTTAACACTAAAGGAAATGATTCTGATTTATCGTAATTTAAACCTTTACACACACAAAAAAAATTTAATAAAAAAAAATAAACTACATTGAATCTGACATTTTCAATTCCAGTCTGTTATTATATCTTGACATTTTTGCATAATTTATGTAACAATTTTTACTTTTTTTTTTTTTACTTCAAAATAAATTATTTTTAATTATTTTAAAAATGTAAAATATATTTTGTCAATATAAAATGTAAAATACATTTTTGTATAATTTCAATTTGCAAAAACCTGAAAATACAGTATATTTCATGTTTTTAGTAGTTTCAATCATATGTAACAATCTAACATTGGTTAAAACAATTTATAATGATTTATAATGATATTAAAAATGTTGAATATATATATACACACACACACACACACACACAAACACACACACACAATTTGACATCATTTTGAATAATTTAAAATGACTTTTTAAATTTAAATTTCAAATCATTTATCTTAAGTCAAATTGCATACAATATATTTCATGTTTTTTAACAGTGTAATTTGATACAATCTAACTTCAGTTCAGTTCAGTTAGAAACTCAGTTTCATTTTAAAACATGAAATATTTTCACATTTCTGCACAATTTGTGTATTCACATTATTTGCCAATTCAGTTTTCCAATAAATTATTTTAAATTATTAAAAAAGTCAAATATATTTTCACATTTGTAAAAAAAAAAAACAAAAACAAACTAATGATAATAATAAAATAAAATGTGAATATTTTAAATAATTTTTTTATTATTAAAGAATTATCATTTTGGATCATTTGACAAGTTAAATTTTTTAATAGTGTAATATATTTTCTTCTTCTTTTTTTTTCTGAATTTTATGCACAATATTCTTAAAAGAAAAAAAGAAAGTGATTTTTGTTGGTTTCTTCTCACATTACATCTCATACTTCATCTCCAGGATGTTCTTCATTCACACTTCTGTCTCCTTTAAAACAAGTTGATGTGTTTTAACATTTAAGTTATTCAAGTCATTTTTTTGCATATGTAAATGAGGTACAAAACAAAAAAAATCACCTTTTGAGAAGACAGTATTTGGCCGAATAAACTTTCATTTATATTACTACATAAAATCTACGTGCGTCATCTATGCATCCATTTCCCATAATCCCCTCTGTTGCCATGACAACCTTGCATTCTGACCCTCAACGACGTCCCTTAATTTGATGATGGCACCAATGAGAGCGTCAGTAGGAATGAGGACGCTGCTGCTTTATCCAATTAGCTGTAACTGGTGGGGTGTTAGGGTGCCCTTTCGTCCTGATGAAGCAACCCAATGTCAAATGCCAGAGCACCGGCATATAGGCTTTCTCTCCCAATTTCCCAGCTCTCAATGCCCACATGGATCGCGCATTAACATCTTATCAATCATAACATGACATTTATTATCATTAAACTGGAAGTCACAAGCTGAAGTCATAAACGCTTTACTACGCTAAACAGGTACTTTACTAAACAGTTTCCCTAAAGTGTAGTACAAAAGCTTGTAAGTATTTCTTTGCATTTTTGGGAAACATCAAGGCGTACGTTGAAATGAAATTTCAGACAGCTACATTTCACTGGTGTTTAATCACATCTGTGGAGTGCAAACAGCCTTGACACGTGTGAATTATACATGGATACATCACTGTAATGGCTACACTGTCACTGTCGACGGCTCCGGCTTATTATTCGACTTATTATGCAGATACGACTCTGAGAAATTAACTTTCATATCAGTCAGACGTGATTTTATAGATGGATTTCTGGGGAATGTCATGGTGCCGCTGTGATGAAGAGCCAGTCGCTTTCTATACACTAAAAACAAAAGCCTTGAATCTCACAAAAACCTGTCAAAAATTCTAGGATATATTTAAATATATATATATTACATTTAATCATTTATATTACATATAATATACATATATTACATATTATATTTGTTGTATTGAGTTTATGTAGATTTTCTATAAAAATCTAAATACAATTTTATATGATGTAAATCATTATTTTTACAGTACAGACCTTTATACGTGGTTCTTAAATAAAACTGTACATATATTCATGCATTCAGTCAGGGCTTATTTCTTCGCAAACTAACAATTTGTTGAGCAGCAGTCAGAAGTGTTTATGGCTTTGTTAGTATATGCTTATAAAACACAGCAGACTTACAGCGCTTCAGGCCAGAGCAGATGTTCAGCCTTAAAGAGACAGTTCACCCAAAACAACAAGACGTCTTCTGAAGTCACATGACAGCTTTGTGTGAAGCAAAGAAGCATTTTGAAAACTGTCAAAATATGTACATAATTTTTTTATAATTTTCTTAAAATAATTTATATAAATAAATTTTAAATGTTTTAAAATTACAAAACCAAACTGTAACGTTCATACAACGTTCACATTGGTAAAATTGAGCATTAAAATTTAATTGTGTTCAAAAACAAAATGAAAATGCTTTAAAAAAAAACAAAAAAAAACACACCCAGGCCACACTACAACATTTGTGGAACATTTTGTTAAAGTTAATTTAAAAACCTTACAAAAAAGAATGCACAAAAACTGCCTTTGTTCAATGACATGCAAGAACCAAAAACAAACCAACCTGCAACGTTTGTACAGCATTAACGATTTTAAATGCAATTTGTGCAGCAAAATTAGTGCCTTCATGCAACAAGTTTGAATATATGCAAATAAGATTTAATATTTATGGCATGGAAACATTTTTGTGCTTGAACATTCTTCAAATTTCCATCTAAAACAAGACAAAAAAACAAACTGCAAAGTTTACACAATGTTTGCATTATAAAACCTCAACGTTGACACAACGTTACCATTAAAATTGAAAAAATTTGCACAAAAAAAATCTTTGTATTTTTAGTGTCTTTCACTAATTGTCTTTTCACCATCAACATTTGCATCATAAAACTGCAACGTTTACTCAACGTTTGCATTATAAAACTGCACAACCGCAACATTTACATTATAAAACAGCAAAACCGCAATGTTTACTTTATAAAACCACAACGTTTGCATTATAAACCCGCAACAATTAAACAACATTTGGATTATAAAACGCAACGTTTACACGTTTGGATTATAAATAAACCCTCAACAATTAAACAACGTTTGGTTTATAAAACGCAACGTTTTGAACAACATTTACATTATAAAAACGTAAAACCGCAATGTTTACGTTTGGTTTGTATTAATGAAATGCAGAAACGTTTGGTTTGCACCTACATTATAAAAAGCAAAACCGCAATGTTTACACAACGTTTGCATTATAAACCTGCAAAACCGCAACATTTGCATTATAAAACCGCAACATTTACACAACGTTTGCAACGTTTGGATAGTTCACCCAAAATGAAATCAAACAGTTGACGGTAGCCATTGACTAACATAGTATGAAAAAATACTATGGAAGTCAATGGCTACTATATTTTTCAAAATATCTGTTTAACAAAAAAAAAAAAAAATCTTATACGTTTTTGAAATATTATGATGAGTATTTTAATGACCACATAAAAAAAAAAAACTCATACACGTCAAGTACGGTAACCCATACTCGAAATTGGTGCTCTGCATTTATCCCATCCAAGTGCACACACACACGCAGTGAGAAGTGAACACACCGTGAACACACACCCGGAGCAGTGGGCAGCTATATATCCAGCGCCCGGGAGCAACTGGGGGTTCAGGCCTTGCTCAAGGCCACTTCAGCCATGGGTATTGAGGGTGGAAGAGAGCACTGTTCATTCACTCCCTCCCCACCTACAACTCCTGCCAGCACCGAGACTCGAACCTGCGACCTTCTGGTTACACGTCCAATTCTCTAACCATTAGGCCACAGCTGCCCCTACAGTACCATTTGTGGAGCAACGTTTGAAAAACTATGAGGATGAGTATTTTCATGACCACATCTGTGGAACGTTTTGTTAACTTTCTTTGATAAAATCGTACCAAAAAATAACAAATGGGATTTAAGAACTACGACATGGGAACATTTTTGTGCTTGAACTTTCTTTGAAACATCTGCTCCAATCCAGTGCAGGTTGTGTTTGATTTGATCTGGAGCCAATGGAGAATTATGGGTCTCTAACAAGCTTGTAATTTCACCTGACGCATGCCCGGCAAATCATGAATCTCGCCTGCAATATTGAGCCTTCAGTCTTGGTTCAGAGCTCAAACATTGACTGGAAGGATTCCCGCCCAGCCAGCACAAAAGCATTCTGGGAGTTGCTCGGCCCAGTCCAATGGGCCATGAATTACAGCGGCCACGTCTCTCTCGCTGCGTCTCAGGCCTGCCGGCGAGAACTTGTGCTGCTGGCATCGATTCACTGCGCATCGGAGGAGAAAGAGAAGAGCTCCAGATGCTATGGATTACTTCACGGTGTCCGCATCGACGCCTAGCACCCTGAAAAGCACAGGTCACTGGACTGAGCTTCAGCATCGATTCTGGAAGGAGATACAGTAGGATTGGTATCTGAGGTGCTTTCCCGTGTGCGATGTGAAGAAAAACAGACAATTCAGCAAAGAATTCATCCGAAACATTCATTTAAAACTGGACTATTGTGGTTTGCTTGCTGTATGTACACTTTTATAAATATTAAACCACAAAAAGACCATCAAAATAAAAGTTCTGTTTAAATGTGACATAAATATATTACTATTGTCTACTGATGCATTCTTAAATTAATAATAATAATAATAATAATAATAATAAACAATTTATAAGGGATATCACAATTTTTCCCGTTTTAATTTTAAAACCAAACAAATATAAAAATTAGATTTTAAAAGACTTTTTGTCTTAATTTCATTACCACTTATTTTAATAATAAATTTGTATTAAATTATAAATAGAGTTAAATTAATACCACAGAATTTATGAAAAATATTTGTTCAGGGCCATATAATTGTAAACATTTTTTATAAAGTTTTATAAATTAAACTGATCAGACACACTTTTTGTTAATTAATAAAATTATTTAATTAAATCTTTAAAACAGGAGCTAGAATAATTAAAATGTAAAACGGAATTTGGGAATTTTTTTATTTCTTTTTTTGATGATTTATAGGGTCCTAAAACTATTAAAAAAATATATTTTTTTTTATTTTTTTACTTTTAATAAACTGCTGATAAACTCTCTAAGTGATTAATTAGAGATGCTTTTTGATTACTAAAAGTGATTTTAACCATAAAAATGGAATCCAGAAAATAATAATTTTAATACAAAGAATTTTGGGAAAACAAAGCAGATTTTGGGAAATTTTTTTTAATTAAAAGTGTTTTGGGGAAAATATTAATTTTAATACAAAGAATTTTGGGGAAATAAAAACGGAATTTGGGAAAAAAGTAAATTTCATAGGGCTCTAAAAAATTTAGTTTTTGTTTAACATGAATAAACTGTGGGTAAATTGTATGAGTTTAATGATTTTGAATAATTAGACATTCTTTGCGATTACTAAAATTCGTTTTAACCATTAAAATGGAATCCAGAAAAAAAATTAAATGGAAAACACTACATTTTGGAAAAATCTAATAGAACTCAAACTGTTAGATTCATGATTTCAATTAAGTGCTTTTTCATTAACTGAAATTTAATTTAAACACTAAAAGGGAATCCAGATAAAATCCAGGGGAAAAACAGAAAGAAGAAAAAAAGAATTGTTGGATTAAAAGCATGTCTTGGCTGGTTTAAGCTAGTCTTTCAGTAAACCTGGTCAATTTTGGGGAAACAAAGCAGGTTTAGGTTTAGATCCCAGCTAACCCCCTCAGGCTGGTTTAAGCTCAGTTTCTTCATGAACTCCCGTCCGTGTAAATCTCTTCAAGTCCCTGTTGCACCTTCCCAGAGTTCATCTGTTTTCCGCTGACTCGACGGAAAGACAATTACTCATGTTCTGAGCCCCTTTCGCCGGCGTTTAGCAGAAATATGTCTTTGTATCGCAGCCAATTTGAATAATTCAGCCAAGCGCGACACACATTTTCCCTCTTGTTTGAACTGCTGGCGTTCCTGCTAATCTAAGTTAATGGACTGAAGATCTGGATGAGCTCCGTTGATTCATCCGGGCTTCGTTTGATGAATCGCTGCAGTTTCCATCTTGACCTCAGGAAACCACACTTTATCTGGCTAACGCTAACGCTCACGATGAGTCAGACGACCTTCTGTGTAGTCTGGACGTGAAAATGAGTTTTACCAGGGTTCACACGGTCATGAAACACATGGAAAAATACTTTTTCTGTTAATTTTTGGAATGAATGAATGATTTGAATTGGTTCCCAAATTGCATGAAAGATTCATTAGTAAAACTCTAATTTTAGCAACATATTGAGTAAGATTCATTCAGTTCTGTTGGTACAAATGAATCTCTTTGAGTTTCCGATTCTTTTGTTTCATGACAGTTTTTCATAAAATACTCAATTGGATTAGTGAGCTAAAACTTTCAAGTTGGTTCTTTTGAATTAATGATTCATTAGTAAACTGATCTGAATTAGATTTTTTTTTATTTAAACCGTCAATTCAGTAAAATCCAAACTGACTGGAAAGGTCATGGAAAGTTATTGGCCCGCTGTAACTTTAGATTCTTAGATTAATTTCCATGAATCAGTTCAAACTGTCAGGCTGAAAGAACCGATTCAAAATTCTGATTGACGATTCGTTTGTATCATGATGTCATTTTTTTTTTTATTAAAATATTCATTCAATGGAATCTGTTGAGTCAAAAAAGTTAAATTATTTCACTTCCGTGAATCAGTTCAAACGGTTCATGTCAATGAATTGATTCAAAAAACATTCTGGTTCTAGTGCTCAATTCTAAATTTTTTAATCAGATTAGTGAGTGAATCATTTGAATTGGTTCTTTAGAATCAGTTCAAATCAGTCCAATTGATTCATTAGCAAATTAAATATGAATGATCTAAAAAAATATATATCACAATCACAAATGACTCAAACGATTCAAATCTCTCATAAATTTAGCAATAGATTCTTAGTAAGTTTGATTCATTTCCATAAATCAGTTCAAACTGTTCATTTTAATAATCTGTTCTGATTATTGATACGTTTGTATCATGACAATTTTTCATAAAATATTTAATGGAATTAGTGAGCAAAATCTTTAGAAGCAATTCTTTTGAATGAATTACTGGAATCGGTTCCTAAATTGGCCTGAATGATTCATCCGCAAACTGATTTGAATTTGAATGCTTTTTAAAAATGCTTGTTCAGTGAAATCACCAATAACTGGAAAGGTGATGGACATTTAATGGAAACTTTTGTTTTGTAAGTCGATTCACTTTCATGAATCAGTTCCAACTGTCCATTTCAACAAATCGATTCGCTCTCTAAGTGATTCACTTGCATAAATACTTCTATATCAGGGTTTTTTTTTTTTTTTTAATCATTTTTAAGACAGTATATTAATATATGCAGATGGATGTGACTGGATATGATTGTGTAAACATGTCTAGGTACAGTCCAAACATAAATAAATGTCCTGCATTTAACATAAAGGCTTTGAGAGAGAAACCCTCTCTGTTGACGGATGCTGATAAACTGACAGGTGATTTAACGGTTGACACGCAGACACCGGGCACCGGCACATCCCCGTTAAACCTCAGCGTCCCCCGCGGCCTCCGATCGATGCCAGACCAGCACCGACTCTATTTTTAGCCCGTCGAACGATGGCAGATGAGCTGGAGACGCTCGGTGTTTACCCTCGAGGTCTGCAGACATCGAGCTGGCGGCTAACGACGCTATCGGATAGCACACACTTCCTGTCCCGTCCCACGCCTCATTATATGTGCACTCAGTGACCTTGGACCTGACCGCAGTCACTTGTGGTGGATGTTTGTGAGCATGTTGTGAAGGCGGTTCTGATAATAGAGCTTCATGATGGAGCTGGAAATGATTTGTGAGATAGAGTAATGATAGAGAAGCAGCTCACATATCGGGAAAAAAACCCCGATAATTGATATTGTTATTGTAAAAAAAAAAACAATACCAATAATTTTTTTTTATATTTAATTAATTATTATTTTCTTAAATAAAATGTCAAAATAAATTGTACAATTATTATACATTATATAAGATTATAATATATTATTCTAACTTATTATTTAGATTTCATAGGTATTTAGATTTGCTAAATTATACCAAATAATCATATAAAATTTTGAAAAATGACAGAAATTTAAAATGAAGTTAAGTTCTTTGTGAGTTTGATTCAGTTGCATGAATCAGTTCTAACTGTCCATTTCAATGAATCATCACAAGTGAATCATTTACAGAATCACTTTAAAAAAGTTAGTTTTTAATTTATTTTTAACAGTATTTTAATATATGCAGATAAATATTTCTGTTCGTGACTTATATATTATATAAGATTATAATATATTAGTATAAATCATTTACATTTCATACATATTTAGATTTGATAAACTATGCCAGATAAGTTAAATTAATAAATACATTAATTAATTTAAATTGTTTATTAAAATGTGTAGTTATTGATTTATTTGTGGAAAAATAAAATAAACACATAATGTGTAAAATAAAGTGTAAACAAAACATTTTATTTATTTAAAATTTTTATTATTTATATTATATATCATTTATATTTTAAATTGTGTATATGTATAATTACATTATAAATTACATACAATTTAAAATATATATTATACATGTATATATATATATATATATATATATATATATATTTTATTTATTTATAGATATATAGTTAATAGATTAATAAATATATAGCTTTTATATAAATAATTTCTATTTTATTTTATTTTATTTTATTTTTAATTTTTTTTTTTTATTATTAGCCAAAAAAGTAAAGACTTTCAAAAGTTAATAATTTCAGTCATAAATTTATTTATTTAGCTGAACAAAAACCAGAAACCTGCTGTAACTTCTCTTGACACACACTCACTTCTTCACATCCAACGTCAGCTCTCACCACGCTGCATTATTAAAATCATAAGGCATAAATAAGACATTGGGTTTGAGTGCTGGATAATTGTATATTGATTGTAAATAATAGAGCGGCCCCTGCGTGTTCATCACAATAAAGAGCCCACTGCAGCAATTTCACAGACACGGGGCAAAAGGCCATGAGAGAAACACAGCTGCAGTCCTTTCAAACAAACCATTGTGCTATCCCAGCATGCCATTGTGCAAAGAGAAGCAGTTATTACACAGCGTCCTCCTCATCAAAAGAACCTGCGACAGTCTGCACTTCCTCAACGCCAATAAAAGTGAACGCATCCCTCCTGCCAAATGCTGTGTTATGAATAATCATCCGATGTCGACGGGACAGAAAACGTGGCATTGAATGGCAGCTCGGAAAGAGCATCAGAAATCCACAACCTCGTGTCTCCATCTGTTTAAATGTGCAGTTTCACATGAAAATGCGTCACTTTTTGGAAGCAAAATGGGTTGTGAAGGTCGCTTCATGTTGACTTGGAACTCAAACTCCAAAATAGTGATCTGCACGTGCAACATCAAGCGCTTTATAATCTCCAAAACACCATCTAGCAGCTCAAAAGCCAGCAAAATACAGTTACTGAGGGTTCTTTGATCTAATATACTGCAAAAAAAAACGTCATTCTCCCAGGTTCACAAGGTTTCAGTCGATTATGAAGCAGCTTTCTGTGAAGAACGGCCCATGTGTGTTTGTTCCCGCACTAAATGAAAAGTGCTCTGAGAAATGGCTGAAGGGTTGTCTGCTATGGGGATTGTGTTTGCAATCAAGCAATTTTGCTACTTAGTGCAAAAACATGTCGTCTTTTGCCATGCTGCACTGGTGGCATACGCATGCACAGATACGCATTAAGCATGCAAACTGCGTCCAAAGCATCGGCGCAGAACGGGAATGTCTTCAAGTGCATAGAGGAGGACCATCCTGTGCATCATTACTCAGAGAGACAGAGGAACAGCTGAAAATGTGTAAATGATTGCATTGCAGCGTGAGGGAACACATGTTTGTTAGCTCCTGCAGCTCTCTGGTAGATGATTGAATGCATTTTGAACTGAGAGGGGGGTCCACTGGCCTCATGCACGGGGATCTTAAGACGACTAGGTTGTTTAGATGTTGCAAAAATCCAGATTCTTCTTTTGAGACACTGCCCTGGTGCCATGTACAGATGTTTTAAGTTTTTCCCAGAGAAAAATAATTATTTTGCGGTATATATATATCATTACAGTGACATCAAATTACTCATAACTTGATGCGTGTCGTCGGTTAACCCTATACTGACACCCACAACAGGTGCACGGTGCATGCAAGAAATGTCACACACGCACAAGCTCACTTTATATCCTCTCTTAACGTCCCTCAAATCATGATTTTGGAGTCTCTGTCACTCAAGCACTGCCCCCTGATGACCGTCATCCGGTCAGCATTCAAACCCTAGAGAGACGATTCACTCAAAATAAACCTTCTGTCATCGTTTTCAAACCCGAGGGACTTCTAGATAATATCTGACAAATAAATCAGCTGCTCTTCATTTCATATATAATCAAAATTATGTAGCGTTTGGGGGCAAATGACTCTGTAAAAATCATTATCATTTACATACAAAATACACAAATGTTAGAAAAGTGTCACAAAAATACTGTTTTGGAGATCTTGATTAAAAACAACAAAAGAAAAAAAAGTTTAAAAAGTAAATAAATAAATAAAGCTTATAAAAAGTGTTTTTTTTTTAAGTAAAAAATACTTCTACTTAAATGATCAAATCAATTATTGAAAGAAAATTAAATTAATTAAACAAATAAACAGTAGATCTTGCATTATTGTCTTTTTAAAGGTAACTATAGTAACAGTGAAAAAAAATCACATCATTTACATAAATACACAAATATATCACAAAAGACTATTTTGGAAGTTTTGTTAAAAGTGAAGTTATTTAAAATTAATTAAATAGTTACAGAGTAAAGACAGAGTACTTTTACTAAATGGACTAAAATAAAATAAGTTACTAAAATAAATAAAACATATTTAAAAATAAAATAAAATTTACAGAGTAATGAAAGTGTAATTTTATTTTTTTGATTAAAAATAAAAAAGATTGGCGAAGGTAACTATAGTAACAGTGCATTAAAAATTCTCACAATATTTACATAAATACACAGATATTACAAATACATCACGGTTTATGATTTTGTTTAAAATTAAATGAATTTAAATGAATTAGTTAAAAAGTAAAGACAAAAGTACTTTTACTAGATAGGAAAAAAATGCATTAAAAGTAAACAAATATTTTAAAAAAGTAAAAAAAAAAATTAAAAAAACATTAACTAAAATAAATAGTAGATCTTGTCAGACACTTACTGTTGCCTGCCTGAATGAATGAATGAATGAATGAATGAATGGTTAAAACAGTTAAACAAAAAAACTTGATCATGTCCGATAAATAAGTCAAGTGCCTGAATGTCAATCTACAGTTTGCTCAGTATATTAAAGCACCATACCGACAAAAACACAACCGATGCACATTAAGTGATTCTCAGCTCTCAGAGGTTTTAAATGCATGATCTGGAGCTGCTCAGTCGGTCGTAGAGAAATGCAATCAAAGCCAATGTGTCAGTCCAGATCTACTACAGCTCCACTGCTGCTTTTAACTAGCACTTCACCCGTCTGCACTAACTAGTACCTCTGAGGATTCACTCTGATGTGTCAATCATTTAACCAGCGCTGCGTCATCACAGACCATCAATATTAGAAACACACTGGAAAAACACTGCCTTACAGCCATCAGAAGATTCACGGAGAAGTTTACTGCATTTAAAGTCAATCAACATAAGTTTGAGTGTTTCTGACACTGCCAACGGCAGACGAAAAACACAAATTCATTGTGCTATTATAAAGAAAGATACTTCAAATAAAGCAAGATAGGGCACAAGTGCTGCGTTTAAGCGAGAAATATCAATCCTGCTTGAGAGATATATTGAAGTGTGTGCTGGATCAGATCAACGCAGGGGAAAAAATTAGCTCAAAAAGGTCAGAGGCTGACATTTAAGAAGAAAAGCAGATTAACCCCACACCAGAAGTGAGCAGCTACACCAAACAACACACAGTCACGGAGACACACAGCTTCTGTGCTGCTTTCAGGGTTCTTACAGCTTTTAAATAAGTGCATATAAAGAAATCAAGAAATCTCTGACATTTTTAATTACACATTTTTTATTTAATTTGTTTATTTTTAAATTTGAATGCAGGTCAGGGCTTGTTCAAATCACTAACCATGAATTTGTTATTATAGTATAGTTAGTGAATAAATAAATAAATAAATGTAAGTAATTTATAAATAAATTAACCTTTATTTTACTTTTCAAAAAATCATTAACTAAAACTTAAAAATATATTTAAAATAAGAAACAAACTTACTTTATTTCAGGTCATTATTAAGGCAAAAATAAATAAATAAATAAATAAATAAATAAATAAATAGAGAGAGAGAGAGAGAGAGAAATTTAAATCAGGGTTATTATAGTTAACTAAATCTAAAACCAGTAAAAAAAAAAAATAAAAAAAAATTATTTATCTATTTTTATTTTTTAAATAAAGTAAATGTTAATATATAACAAATACAATATATAACAAACTTACTTTATTTTGGCTAGTTGCCAAGGCAACATTTCTCACTTAAAACTGAAATGAAAATGAATTATATCAACATATTTAAGAATTAAATGAAGAAATAAAGAAATATATAAATCAAGATACCTAAATCGGGGTTATAGTTAACTAAAACTATTATAAAAACAGTTTTTAATAATAAAATAAAAGTTAACACAAATTAAACAAAACATTTGATAAAACAAAATTTATTTTTTTTAGTTTGTTGTAGTTGCAATGTTTTTGATTTTTTTTTAATTTTATTTTATATAAGATGTAATAAAATTACTATAACGGCTACTAAAAAAAAAAATACTAAATTAACATTCATAAAACTATTCATAAAAAACTAGACATGTTTATATATACACACACACACACACACACACACACACACACACACACACACACGTTTATACTAGAAATGTTTATATATTTTTAAACTTGAACTGGAATTAAAATGAAAACTGAAAATATAAAAAGAAAACGGCAATTAAATATGAATAAAACCTCAAATATAATCTCAATAGCACTTCCCTAAACATCAACAACAGTAAAGTGATGCTTGACTTAAACAGCACTATTAAACACATCCAAACATCCCTGGTTGAGTGTTCCCACGCATTATGACTCCCCGCGTGTTACTGTTGTACTATGAAGTGTGACTAGCTTAATTAACAGGTGCGACTAATGTGTTTCCACTTCAGATTAATAAATGCAGTGCAACCGACACTCTACAAGCAGCAATTTACAGCAAATACAACCTCTCTCTCTGTCATGACTTCATGTGACAGGAGCTGCATCTCAAGCGACACACCACACACTGTGCATGCACTGTACTCAACCATGTAGTGTATGAATTATAGAAGGTTATTCTGTCCTTCATCATCAGAGTCTGGCGTGGTTTTGTGGTGTGACAGAAATAACTGCTCATTCAAAAGGGAACGCGCCGCAAGCTTTCTCCCACCAAATCGCATTTTTACTTAAAGTTGTTGGAGAAACGCTATTTAATAAATAAATAAACGTCAAGAATAGCAGACTGAGTTATAATAAATAATAAAACTAAAACATAAATGACAAAAAACAAAATTAACAAAACTTTATAATTAAAATTAAATAAAAAATATAAATATATAAATCTAACTCAAAATATTAACAAAAACGATATTCATTTATCATATATCATGATACTAAAATGATACTGCATCGAGCAGAACTATTGCTATTCCTCATAGTATAAGTAAAATTAAAATTAAATTTATGCATTTAGCAGACGCTTTTATCCAAAGCGACTTACAGTGCATTCAGGCTATCAATTTTTATCTATCATGTGCCCCCGGGGGATCGAACCCCCAACCTTGTGCTTGTAAACGCAATGCTCTACCACTTGAGCTACAGTTTACGGTTTGCTGATGTCAACATTGTGGATCGAGTGGCCCATGGTGGCGGTGGGGTTATGGTATGGGCAGGTATATGTTATTGATGGTATTTTGAATGCACAGAGATACCATGACGAGATCCTGAGGCCCATTGTTATGCCATTCATCCACGACCATCACCTCATGTTGCAGCATGATAATGCACGACCCCATGTTGCAAGGATCTGTATACGATTCCTGGAAGCTGAAAACATCCCAGTTCTTGCATGGCCCGCACACTCACCGGACATATCACCCATTGAGCATGTTTGGGATGCTCTGGATCAGCGTATATGACATCGTGTTCCAGTTCCTGCCAATATCCAGCAACTTCGCACAGCCATTGAAGAGGAGTGGACCAACATTCCACAGGCCACAATCAACAACCTGATCAACTCTATGTGAAGGAGATGTGTTGCACTGCGTGAGGCAAATGGTGGTCACACCAGATACTGACTGGTTTTCGGTCCCCCCAATACAGTAAAACTGTATATTCTTGAGTGGCCTTTTATTGTGGCCAGCCTAAGGCACACCTGTGCAATAATCATGTTGTCTAATCAGCATCTTGATATGCCACACCTGTGAGGTGGATGGATTATCTCAGCAAAAAGGAGAAGTGCTCACTAACACAGATTTAGACAGATTTGCGAACAATATATGAGAGAAATAGACCTTTTGTGTACACAGAAAAAATCTTATAACTTTGAGTTCAGCTCATGAAAAATGGGGGCAAAAACAAAAGTGTTGCGTTTATAATTTTGTTCAGCGTATGTCAAAATACCTGTCTTGGCGAGTAACTTTGTAGCTTTAACAATGATTATATGATAACATGGGTCAAAAACAATGAAATAAACAATGAACAGCAATTATTTTATGTTTTTGTGGCAGGGCCAATGAAAATATTGGCCGGGCAAGTAAAAATTTCAACTGGGCCAGTAGAAAAAAAAAAGTATTTTCACTGTTAGTGTGATCAACACATCCAAAACCAACAGTCGAACACAAAACACTGTACTCTAAATGCTCTCTGGCATTCGAAACAGCCTGACAGAAATCAGAGAAGTACGAGTGGCTTGTCGAGCTCAGAGCGACGACGGCGAGTGTGGAGCACGAAGCCCAGAGGCTGAAAACCTCGATTCCCACGAGCTCTAAGCCTCTTATTCTGATTTGTGCTTCTTCCTTCTCTGTTGACCGGAGTGGGAAAGTGCCTGGGCAGTTTAGCCAAGCGTGGTGGCAGATAGCGCTTTACACAGAGTGAAAATTGCTGAAAAATATATCAAATCGAAAGACGGACTGAAATGCCGAGGGGGAAACGGCGGCCACGCGTGATGAGCACATGGGGCACAGCAAATACAACCAGAGGGGAAACACAATCACTCTTAAGCAATCACTGTGTTCACGAAGAAGCCCACGGACATGAACACGGAGGAGTTGGTCTCAGTTCTGTGCGCTGGACTGTAAACTCTGGAGACGAGGAGCTGATCTTCACGTTTGATTCTGCAAAGCCACGTTCTGATTCCAGACGCATTTACTGGCCCTAAAACAGCCTGTAATTCAGAGGACGTTGTGAGGTTGTGTTTAAAGTCTGGTGAATTTTATTCTTTCTGTTAGTCATATAAGAAAAGCATGAAACGTTTCAGTAACCACTAAAGCTTGATTACAGGAGAGTCAACATTTATAATTTAAAAAATATACAACACAAAAAAAGTCATTTAAGTTACTTGCTTTCATTTGAAAGGTGACAATATTTTACTGTTAGCATTTCTTTATGTAAATATTACATGATTAATATAATGAAAAATATATATACTTGTATATTGTGTGCAAATAATGAATGAAAAAAAAACATTCTAAAAAGATTTTTACATGTATATTTTGTGCAATTAAATAAAGTACATTAACTTAATTATATTTTTGTATATTTTGTGCAATTAAAAATGATTATACAAATAAACGAATTAATTATAAAATAATTCAGATTTATATTTTGTTGTGCAAACAATTAATGATTAATAAAATGAATAATGTATTTTAATTATAACATGTCAGATTTATACTTGTACACTACAAATAAAAAAAATTATTAATGAATAAAAACGTATTTTAAACAAATCAAATTAATACTTGTACCCTGTGCAAATAATTAAAAATGATTAATAACCTTAAAATTGTCTTTTAATTATAACAAGTCTGATTTATATTTGTAAATTATGCAAATAAATAAAATACAAATAATTGATTTACAAATTATATTTACACAAACAAAAAGTAAACAGATGTAAAGTTGTATATTGTGTGCAAATAATTGAGGTACTTATAAAACAACTTTACAATAAAACAAAGTTACATTTTATACTTGTGTATTTTGCACAAAATAAAAATTATGAATTTATATTATGTAATTATACACTCTGCAAATAATTTAAAATTATTAATAAATATTTTATTATATAACATACTTGTATATTATGTTCAAATAATTAAAAACGATTAAATAAATTAATTACAAAATAAAAGCCAGGCTTACACTTGATAATGTTGTGCAAATTAAAATTAATAAATGAAAAAAGAAACAAAAATTATTAAAAATATGAAAAAGAAACTCATTTTGTGTTGTTTATATGTTACTCTGATTGGTCACATGATTTTTGCTTTACAGCATTTAGCTTCTATGCAAGCAACTGAAGGTGAAACATGAACTGGCATGTTTGAAAAGGTTTTAAAATGCAAACTGCAAAAACACTAAAAAGAATAAAAGCAACAGCTTACACCAAAACCGGCCTGAAAAGCACTTCACAGATAGTCCATCCTCAAGCGGGACGGCGTCCAAGCGGCAGGCCCTGTCACCACAAATAACATCACTCAGTGGATTTTAAACCGACTGCGGCATCATAAATCCCGCCCAACAATTATTGATTAAATGCTTTCTCCCAATAATGAAAGGTATAAATCTCCCTCTTTCAAAAGACATGCTATATAATCTAATAAAGGAGTTACATGCCCAAACCTCTGCGAGGAAGCTTAAGAGACCGGGCTTCATTATACGACCTCAACGTGGGTGAAGGAGAGAGAGAAAGGTCGGCTGAAAACACACAGCTCGCATCTGCAAGCCACAATGGAATTACTTATCAGAAGGTCCATTACTCAGAAGCAGGTATTGATCCAGAAGAAACACGTTCACTTTGGTTGACTCTGTTTTTTAAGAGAACGCAGGTCATGTGTTTAAACATTTTATATGTGGAGTGTTTCTCCAGAAAGATCTCAAGGAAGAACTCAAGATCTTCGTCTTCTTGAAACCAGATTATGGATGTTCCCGGTGATTCGAGTCCTTCTGGGAAACTGTGTTGACCTCGTGTTTGTTTTCTTCTGCTCTTGCAGGCTTTTCTAGAGAACGAAAACATTGGTTTTGCAATCTTTTACCATCAGTTCATCATTAGGTTCCTCATCTTTTCTCCTACAATCTCTTCTCAGTCTGTTTTTTACCAATAAAATTAAACGCACTTGTGTTATTTGACTGCAGGCTCTTCATGGTTCCTCATCTTGGATTATCATTATAGTTCCTCTTATCATGGTTTATTGACAGTTTCTCAATATGCCATCTAGTGATATTGGAATCATCTCAAATATCATGGTTTCTCAAGATGCTTCAACCAAGACCTCTTTACAGCCGCATCTCTCTTCGTTTTCTTTTTTTACCAATAAATGTAACCCTATATAGCCTGACAGCTTATTGGACAGCTTATTAACAGTATATTGGACCTTTAGACCATCACATTTGGTCTATCAGGCTTTTACGGCTCATATATTATAATATAGTGAAAATATGGGGAAAAAAAAGAACAATGTGTAACATGGCACAGCTTATAATGTTTTTATGGTTCATATATTATAATATAGTGATGGTGTGGTGAAGAAAAGTGTGTTGTGTGGCACAGCTTCATATCTTCTTATTTGTTATTATACTTGGTTAAATGTATAAATGCATATTTGTTATTTTAACTGAACTTAGGATTGATGGTGGTGTTTAAGATATTGTTGGTCATAGATAATAGTAATTATTATTAAAAGATACTACTACTGCTGACTGCTGGGGCCATGAATATATTAATCAGGTTGTCAGCGTTCGCTTGAACTGATTTGCTGAAATCAAAACGGGATGGTGATAGATGAGCGCCAGCCAATGAGATTGCCGTTTGTGTATTAGCTCCGCCCACCACCGGAGAAACCATATCTTCTGCTTGTTCTTAAAAGCTGAATAATTCCAAGCTCCGCCCACCACAGTTTGGTGTGTGAGACTCTCGCTGTTTATGGTGCGTCAAATACAGGTGCGCTGCACTTCCATTGAGATGAACTGAAATAGTACAGACGACAGGACTTTAGGATCTTAAACTTGGTTCCTCATGGTGTGGTGGTGAAAATACCTGCTTCTGAGTAATGGACCTTCTGAATACCCATCAAGGTTCCTCAACAGTTTTCCAATTCATAGTGTAAGATCCACCCAGTTGGTCATAGTGTTGGTTTCAAATGGTTGGCCCTGAAGGTTTTATGTGTGTTTTGTGGTTGAAGGTTTCCTGAAGTTCCTCATACATCTCGTCATGGTTTCCCTTCATGGATTATCATCATGGTTTTCAAGGTTTTCATCTGGGTTCCTTAACCGTTTTCCTCCTCATAGTTTCTCATCTTCACTTTTCTTTCGTTTCTCGTTCTTCTTCATCAAAGTTCCTCATATCTTGTCATGCTTTCTCGTCATGATATCTCATCTCCTGGTTTTTCATCCTGGTTAATTGCTCAGCAGATTTTCTCTTCATGATTTCGCTACTTCATAAATTTCTCGTTTCTTGTTCTTCATCAAAGTTTCTCATTTTGGTTCCTCAAGACATTTCCTTCCCGTTTTTCAAACTGGTTCCTCACCAGTTTTTCTCTTCATAGTTGGATGGTGCTCCAACCAAGATCTCTTTCCCCACCCATGTTTAAACTCCATATTTCTGCGACAAGTTTAACCTGTCAATGGAGCAGAAGTCCTTTTCCTTGAGATCTTTCTGGAGAAACACTCCACATATAAAATGTTTAAACACATGACCTGCGTTCTCTTAAAAAACAGAGTCAACCAAAGTGAACGTGTTTCTTCTGGATCAATACCTGCTTCTGAGTAATGGACCTTCTGATAAGTAATTCCATTGTGGCTTGCAGAGGCGAGCTGTGTGTTTTCAGCCGACCTTTCTCTCTCTCCTTCACCCACGTTGAGGTCGTATAATGAAGCCCGGTCTCTTAAGCTTCCTCGCAGAGGTTTGGGCATGTAACTCCTTTATTAGATTATATAGCATGTCTTTTGAAAGGAACCTAATGATGAACTGATGGTAAAAGATTGCAAAACCAATGTTTTCGTTCTCTAGAAAAGCCTGCAAAAGCAGAAGAAAACAAAGCAGAAGAAAACAAACACGAGGTATCACCGGGAACATCCATAATCTGGTTTCAAGAGTCTGTTTCCATCTGTAGTCAGAAGACGAAGATCTTGAGCTCACCCACAGCGGCACAGATTGTTTATGACTATAATGTTCAATAGAGTCAACAACATATGCTCTGAGGTGGAAAACGGTCACTAATACCCACAGGATTTGGTGTGGTGCTCCATGATAATATGATGTGTAGGATCCGAGGGAAGAAACCCGTATCAATAAGACTGACCTCTTCCAGAAGCTTTATTGAGCCCTCGGAGCCATGAGGATTGATGGAGAGAGATTGGAAATGTGAGAGAGAGAAAGAAGGAAGGGGACTTGTACTTTTATCCAAGAGGAAACTAAAGGATTTTTCCCCCTCATTCAATTTAAAGTCCTTACCGCATCCTGAGCTTTTATTATATAGGATGATGGGGGGTTGTTAACACTCATTGAATTTTAATTTATTTGATCATACTGAGCACTTTGTGTCTGTGATGATTCTGGATTTCATTTATAACTAGACGTGACAGTAAATGTCCTGTTTAGTCAAACACACACACACACACAAAACAGACGTCTTGGTTAATAGGAAGTGTATCAGTAACTCTAGTCAGAAGAAGGGGAAGAAAAAGCAGTGCAAACTGTTGACTTTCATGAGATGACTGCACTGAGGCTAGGCTTGCTAATTAGCAGTCCCACAAGCACCTAACACTTTTATACTGATGAATATTTGATTAGACGCTGCGCTCGGATAACTCACTGTGTGTGTGTGTGTGTGTGTGTGTGTGTGTGTGATGGTGAGTGTTTGATTAGAGAGAGAGAGAGAGAGAGAGAGAGAGAGAGAGAGAGTGAGAGAGAGAGAGACAATGAACGTTTCTCTCCTCCATTTATGGCGGTTCTCGTCCTGAAAAACGGCTTATTATGGCTGTTAACACAAAGGGAACAAAAGCATGTTCTGGCGCCACACGCGCTCCTCTGTGCAAACAGTCAGTGTGGATAAACGAGCAAACAATTCAACACACAAACAAACAAACAAACAAACTGCAAAGCTATTTAAAGAAACTGAAATGAGAGGTTTTGTTCGTGGCTTGGAAACGCAGGTGACAGAAATTTTCTCAACTAGATGTCTTTCTCTCTACTGTATTCAACTTTATGCCCAAAGAAAACAATAAATGTGTCAAAAATAGTCTTTTTCATATCTTACAGTGGTATGCGAGGGTATCCGGTCTTACTGCACTGGATTGTTTTAAACTATATCAATTTTAACTATATCCTGCACAGAGTTACTTCAAGCACGTTTTATTTTAACTGGAAAACAAGTCAAAGACAACTCATTAAAATCTCATTAAAACAGTGTTTTTGCTGTGTAAACACAAGATTTAATTTGGAGCAAATAGAAACAAGGCTTAAATAAATAAATGTAGTCTGTTTGGTAGTTCGTGTACTTTTCTGTTGACTGGTTAACCAACAAATAAATAAATTAAATAAATAAATAAATAGTCTTATTAAGGAACAACGCATGTAGCAGAACACTGAACTTTGTTATTCCATAAACATTATTATATGTAATGCATATTATAATATTGAAATAACATATTAAGTAAAAATACTTATATATTGTAATATTTAATAATATATTGTATTACTTATATAAATCTATAAATGTTATGGTTAAAATTAAAACTTAAAAAAAATCGTTGTTAATTGAAATTAAAGCTAACAAAATAAAATGAAGAAAATTTTAAACTAAACAAAAATTAGAAACGATGTCTTGGCGACAAACTGAAATAAGGTTAAGGTTAAGCACTGAAATTACTTAAACTGAAAATAAAGCTAAAACTGAAAGTCAATTAAACCTAAATAGTACTATTGGGGGAAAAAATAAAAATAAAAGTGATAAAAGCACACAACAAAATTAAACTAAAATTAATTACAATGAAAATATTAAAAATAAACGCTATTTCAAATACTAATAAAAACTATAATAATTGATAAATTACTCTAAAATAACACTGGAATAAACATGCAAAGATAGACATTATACTATCTATACATTATACTCTATATCCTTTTTAAAACGATGAAAGTTAATTTTAAAAAAGTGCTTAAAAATTTACATTTATTCATAAACAAACTATAAATAATCTATATATCTAGATAGATAGATAGATAGATAGATAGATAGATAGATAGATTTTATATTATACATGGTATTATTATTATTATCTATTCCATGCGTGCTAGTGAAGTGCAGTGGTCTGTGTTCCCAGCATGCTGTGTGTGGTGTGATTGGTGTGGTAATGGGCCCCTGCTACATTATGATAAGGTCAAATTAGAATTAATCACTGTTTCTTCTATCGCTCTCCCTCTGGGCTAAATGAATAAACATGACTTGGCTGAAGTGCTCGACTCTGAGGCTGGTTAAACAATGACACACTGATGCTGATAAGGGTGGGATTTCACACACACACACACACACACACACACACGCACACTAACGAACGCCTTATGGATGTTCGGCCAATTAAGATTCCTTAAATGTGTCATGTTCAAAATAAAGCTGCATTTATCACATTTCACCACGTTTACACTCAATTTATAAAACATGATAAATAAATACTAATAAAGATAAGACATCAATACTACTATGATAAATAAACATGATGCATACACACTAATGAACATAAGCAAACACTAACACCGCACATAAACATGATAATTACAAATAAATAATTAAATGAACTGAAATGAAAGTATTAAAAATATTAAAGCAAATTCAAAATGCTAATTAAAAACTACAATATTACATGAATTATACTCAAATGACACTGGGATAAAAATGCAAATATGAATTAATACTCCATTTGAAATAAATTATAAAACCTTAAACATTAACAACTAAAATCGATAATGCTGTTTGTTAAACATTATATATTGTTATATATTAAATCTTAAAAATAAAAATAAAAAATTAAAATTAAAAGCTGAAATAGAATAAAATTAAAGGTTTATGTACTTAAATTACTTAAACTTAAAATAACAACAACTTCTATATAAATAGTAATAAAAATTAAAAATACTAAAATGAAACTGCTAAAAAAATATGAAATTATTTTTTTTAAATATGCTGAAATCATTATGACAAATAGTTTAAACATGACAAATACTAATAAATTAACTCAAGTGTAAATATATAAATAAAAGCTCATTTAAAATACCAATTAAAATGATAATAGTATATAAATGATACTAAACACTAAGATAAAGATTTAAAAATTGATAAATTCTGCTTTTGACATCTTCAAAAGATGAAAGTTTGTACTTTCTGGGTGCTTACATTTAGTCAAACATAATCACTAAATAAAGGAGAGATCCTGGTCAAAAATAAAGAAATAAAACCAAATAATCATCATAAATTATTGTTTCATTTAGTATTTTATTTCTTTATTTTATTTATATTATTATATTTGCAATTAAATATATTACAAAATAAAAATTATATATATATATATATATATATAATATATTATATATATATATATATATATATATATATATTAAACTGATGTACAAATCACAACTAAGTGCACACTGGCTACCTGACGCATCAGATCTGGATCTATATCATCTATAACGCCTATTTGTTAATGGAAAATGTATTATATTTGAGGTGAGGACACGTTTGTTGTGGTATCTGCAGGTGCGTAGCGCTCTGAAACAAACACCCGCCGCATCTACGGCACACAATAAATGCCTGCAATATATTTAATGTGCTCAAACACGGCCCGCGGCACGAACAAATCTCTCACGAGGGCTTATGGGACGGACACAAATAAATAAATAAATCAATATCAAAGGGGCCCAGCGTAATGCTTTACTGGCTAATAAAACACACGGCCGTCAGGGAGCACGGCGGGCGGCATGGATTCCCAGAGGGCTCTGGGGCGGACGAGCACCGCCGATATAAATTTAACAGCAAATGAAGTCCATTTCGCCAGGCTGAACGGGAAAAGGTCACGCAGACCATCAGTCCGAGGATTCGAGCCGGGTCTGGGATCAGATGGACACTCGAGGCGGTGCAAGGTGACATGGGATATTCACACATCTGTAATGCCTGCGGTCAATTTGATCTCTCAGTCATCATGATAGGTTAAAACACAGGCATACTGCTTAGTGATAAAGGCAATTGTAGATATACAGTTCACTCATAACAAGTATAGTACAATTATATTACTCATACGACACACTTACTCAGAAGAGTGAAATTAAAAAAATAAGGTTTTAACATCATGATATAGCCCTAAAACATGGTATTAATGTTTTAAATGATAAAAACATGGCATTTGCATCATCAAAACACTGTATTACCATGGTAAAACAATGCATTACCATTAAGATATCACTCAAAATATGGTATCATCATGGTAAATGAAAAAAACATGGCGTTTAACATCATGATAAAGTTCTTAACATGGTAATATAATGGAACATGTCCAAAAAAAAACATGCCATTACCATTATGATATGGTCCAAAACATGGTATTATCGTGGCAAATGTAAAAAACAAAAAACAAAACAAAAAAACATGTCCAAAGCATGCTATTATCATGGTAAATGTCAAAAAAAAAACATGGCATTATCATCATTATGTGGTCCAAAACATTGTATTCCCGTGGTAAATGTTAAAAAAAAAAAGAAGGTTGATACAACTTTGAGTTTGACCTCCTGAGTTTGAAGAAAATACATTTTCACTGTTGCGGAAATAACAATACAAATTAAACGTCATATTTTAAAAGGCCATTTCCTAGAGGACCAGCAACCAACATGAAGTACTTTAAGAGCCAAAAATGGATCTTCATAAGAGGTTTCTTTGCTGACCTTAAATGCCCATAAAATGAACCGTATAAGCTACTTTATTTTTAAAAGTACAGACCTTTCAGTGACCATTTTCTGTCTCCTCAAAGATGGAAAAAAAAATAGCATGAGGGGGTGACTTCATTCCAGAAGCGAGATCAGACTGTGTGAGTTGAGTTCAGACAGGCCAGGAACGCTGTCCTGAACGCAGGCCGTTGCCAACCAAATGACTCACCGCATGCATTGTTTGACATCCCTGCTTCCGACCCACAGATTCTTCTATTCCGAGTATTACAAGTCAAGCTGATGTGGAACTGGGAAGGCAGAACCTGCTGGGATTTGGAGCTGGAGAACTGTCAATTATTATTCTGAAAGCACATATCTGAGTAATCCATAGTTAAATATGTAACGCTGCCTGACATTTACTGAGCTACTCAGAAATTATGTATTCCTCAGTTGGATTTTTGGGGCATATAAGAGGAAGTGGATCTGGCTGAAAATAAGTGTGAGCGTGCTTCTCGATTCATTTATGCACAGCTACAAATCTCCAAATGAACATATGCAAAATGAATCATGCCGAACGCATGCAATCGGAAGCAATAAGCGTCAAACCCATGAGAACGGTGCCAGACAGATGTTTATTATTACTCTGAATGGCACTGTGGGCACTCAAAACAAAATATACATACATTTGGAGAAGTTATGTAACTAAAGTGTGGTTTAAAGTGGTGGCGGCAAATGGATTAGCAGAACAAAAGCTAGCCGTTTACCTGTGGGTATAAATACTCCTAGTTGATCCCAGGTTAGAAATAGCGGTTGAAGTGTAATAAAGACGTCGCGTGGGTTGCTAAGCAAAAGCGAAGTGGATCGATGGCATTCTCAAGAGGATAGACGTTAAAATGGGATCTAACGTTCACCGGCACACACCGTATCAACATTAACCAATCAATACCAATTACTGGCGCTTTTTACAACGGCAGACCCCAGAATGAAGTCTTTAGAAAGCATTCCTTCACTGAGAAAGTTATGTGTTTTCAGCCTTACAGGAATAGTGTTTACATTCACCAGAATGGCAGCAAATAAATACAAATATGGAAAATAGTCATTTGCACTTCAGAAGAATACAGTTTTTCCACATGTCCATGTTTTTGTGCTACTGTACCATTTATAAATGGTACAACCATAAAAAGTACAGTTTTACCATGGTACATGTCCAAAATATACTTTTTTGTTGTTGTTGTTGTTAGTGTATCATTTAAAATGTTTTATTTATTTCCAATATACTTTGAAGTATGCTTTGAAGCTCCCTGTAATACCATTGTAAAAACATGAGTTTAAGTACCACGGTAAATTTGAAAGTATTATTAGTATCACTGTACAACAGTATTTCTTTGCAAGGAATTACAAATACTAATTGGTACTAATTGTTACCATACTCAAAATACCATGGTACCATAGTACATGCCCAACAGGCAAATAATAATAATAACATAAAAATAAAATAAAATCTTTCAAATATTACATTATTAAATAAAATATATTAATACTAATTATTAATATATTCTAATCAAAGAAACCTACCTTTTAGAATCTATCAAAATGTTTTAGAAATTTGTTTAACAAATAAAGTATAGTAGTACAACTTTGTTTAGTGGGGATATCATTAAGCAATACCATGGTATTTTTATACCATTTACCATAACAATTAAATGATAGTGTACAATAATAATATATAACAATTATATAACTATAATTATCAATTATATAATTATAATTATAATAATTTAAATTATTTAAAATAATCTGTAGTAAATAATTTCATATAATCTGTATTATTTTATAATTATTGACAGCATTACTATATATATATTAAATGGGATAAAATAAAATTAAAATTTTCTAGTAGTATATTTTTGGTAGTAAAATATATCATGGTAATGTCCAAAAAAAAAAAAAAAAAGCGACAGTATTACAATAGTTTTTCAGTAGTATATTTTTAGGGTAATATTGCAGTCTTTTTGTGAAAGGATATTGATCTCGCTCCTTGTTGTATGATAATAAATCCAACCTAAACCATCTTCTAAAACAAAAACCACAACAGGTTCTCATCAGAAAGACAGTGCATCATTTTCACACCTACTACTTAAAAAACAAGAGTGAAAACTGGGAAATCATTTGAATATCAGCTGACCTCAGATCAGTTACAGCTCTCTCACACACACACCGTTGAAGCTGAACGGAGCCATTTCCATTTAGATATGATAAGATCCCTGGGAAGTGCTGGAGAAAGTAGGTCGCTCTATCATCGGCAGCTGAATTGGAGTCGGAGCGTGTCTCTTATCATAAACGGTAATCTCGTCTAGGAAACTGCTATACTCACAGTGTAATCCACACATTATGCTTTCAGGATTAGATTACATTGTAGTAAAGCACAAGAGAGCTGTAAACCAAAAGAGACTACGGTCGCATCTGAGATTCATTGGTGTGTTGTCAACTACCGGCTCATAGAAACTCTTAAAACACTTTTTTTTATATATACTTGCACTAATTTTCTTTCTCTACTAAGGTATACATGTATCAATGTCAAAGATTTCACCTTTTTCTGAAATCATAAAAATGTGTCATTTACACTGCATCTTTATTAATGATAAATTTAGTTTGATAAGATTCTGTTGTGGATATGACATTAAACATTTGTCTAAGTTTAATCTCATCACAAGTTAGTTTTTATCCAAAATACACAAAATTAAATTATATTGTCACACTGTCTGCACAATTTGGCCAAAATACAGCTTGACTGGTAATGACACTCAAAAATTTTAGGCTTGGAAGTGGTACCTTGATTTTGACCTTGTTTTCTTCACACATCACATGTAATATTTAAAATTAATATCATTTAGCTCTTTGGTAATCATTAGCACAAACTTTTGGGAAAACTACATTAGTGGCCAAAATTGTTGTATGTTGTGGAAATGACATCAAAACTTAGGAGCAGTTCTTGATTGGTGAAACATTCAAATGTTCAATTTAAAATTTACAAAATTTTCACACAATACATTTATTAAGTTAAAAGGAAAAAAACTTTTAGTAGCCAAAATATTTGTATGTTGTGTCAATAACGTCAAAACTTAGGAACAGTCTTAAATTGTTTAAACTTGCAAAATTTTCACACAACACACCTGTGTTTTCACACAAGTTTTTAAACAAAACTTGTGATTATTGAACTTTCGAAAGTTTCAGTAGCTAAAATTGTTGCGGAAATGTCAAAACCTAGGAACAGTCGTAATTTGCCTTAACATTTAAACATTTGCGTTACATTTCCTGTTTAAATTTTTTATACAGTACAACTATTAAGAATGTTTACGATTATTAAACTTTTTTTGGGGAAAAAAAACTTCATTTGTAGGCAAAAATGTTGTATGTCGTGGAAATTACATCAAAGCTTAGGAACAGTCGTAATTTGCATAAATGTTTAGATTTTTAATTTGAAACTTGTAAAATATTTTCACACAATATATACTGATATGGTTTATGATTATTCCATTCTTTGTTTAGATTATCATAGTTTCAAAATACAAAATCTTATTTTGAAATTAGTTTTAGCAAGACAAAGAAGTCGGCTGTTTTTTATTGTTGTGAAAATAATGTCAAAATTTAGGAACGGTCGTAATTTGCGTAAACATTTAAATTGTCCATTTTAATTCAAAAGAAAAAGTTAACATTTTTCACACATGGTTTATAAATATTTCAGTCTTTTAAATTATCACAGTTTTAAATATAATATATTTGATTGTAACACTACAAAGACGTTGAGGTTTTGAAGCTTTAATTTTGTGAAATAATGCAAATAGTTACAATAAAATTTAATTGGGTGTATTTCAGATTAAAATGCGATGAAATTAGCCTTAGCTAAAGGAGTCGGCTGTTTTTAATTGCATTTTATTGTTGTGGAAATTATTTCAAAACATAGGAACTCTTCTTAATTTGCGTGTTAAATTTTTATTTAAAATCCGCTAAATTTTCACAATATATTGAAATGGTATAGGATTATTCCACTCACTGTTTACATTATAGTTTCAAAATGTAAAATGATATTTGAAATAGATCTAAAAACTGAAAAGACTGAATATTTTTGAGTAATAAAACTAATAAAGGGATGAATATTTTGAGTGACATTTTAATTTTGTGAAATAATGTAAGTTGTGAAACAATACCATTTATTTGCACGTTTCATATTTAAAAAAAAAATAAATAAATAAATAGCCTGTGATGAAATTAGCCTGCCGAAAAGTCAGCTGTTTTACTGCAAAAAAGTTTAGTCATTTCTGCGACAAAAAAATCTATGTATCGCAAATATCAATTACGACAGTTAAAAGTTTCAATGTGACTTTCTGAAAACAAAATAAAACCTGAAATCTGTTAGTTTGATGTAAAAATCAATCTCTGAGCCATTAGAAGTGCCGGTAGTTGAAGAAACATCCATATACTGAGCTCTACTACCAACAAAAGTCTAGTTACGAGAGTCAAAACATTTTGTAAAAGTAGCACTCCATGAAAATGCTTTGTGAAAGCAGGACTCGTGGGGCTTTTGTACGATGTTTGTTTACCTGTGCTATTTTACGTGTCTTTGATGTGGCAACCATTTGTCCTTTTATTTCTGCTTGCGTTTCTTTGATGGACAAATAAATTCATAAGAGAAGGCTTTCTGGGCGCAGGGATCGATACATCAAATCTGAGCTTTTACTGAGAGCACCGTTCAGCCCCAGCTTGTTTTTATACCTCTAGATGTGCACGCAGCGGACAAAAAATTATTACAACTTTAAAAGAAAAGTGCACTCACACACAAATAAATATAAATAAATAAATATATGAGTGAATTAAATAAATAAATGAGTAAAATTAATTTTTTATGATGCATATATGAAAACTATTGACTAGTGCATGGAAATAAAGTGTAGGCTTAAATAAATGTACACTCAATTTTCTCATTTTTTTCACCCTCTGACAGCTTCTTAAATCAATATCTCATGCTTATTAAATGTAACTAATAGCTTTTAATGCGGTCAAGCAGCACAGCATTGATTAAAGCAGCAAACCCTGAGATGATGTTACACTTCTTTTTCCACATTTAATGGGTGTTATTATTTACTACCCACAATGCAACACAGGCTGACTAAAATCCACTTAAATAATTACAAATAATTTTAATACATTTATAATTTTAAAGTTAATTTTAAAAAATTACCAATGTAAAAAATAATTCCTTTAATTAAATATAATTTTTTTTTTAAAAAAAAGGCAAGACTAAAATCCACTGAGTACTGTTGTGGAAAAAAATACTGTTTTTAGTAAAAAAAAAATAAAAAAATAAAGATAAAAAAACCCATCTAATCAGTGATTACTTAATTAATATAATAATGTGAAATTTGTGAAAAATCCAAAAACTATATATATGTTTTTTTTTATGTATGGTTTTTTTTTTTTTTGTGTTTTTTTTTTTTTTTATTATTATTAATAATTTTTTGATTGATTGATGTTGTCCCTGAAAATATTTTAAATACATAAAAAATAAGTAAATAGTAGTAGTAGTAGTAATTATTACTATTATTAAATAAATTATAGATAGATATAAATGTAAAATAAATATAAATATGTAAAATATATTTAACAATTAATTTTAATTATTATTATTAATACTGATTTATTATAAATTACTATACATATGTTGACTGCTGAATGCCTTTGACCAAACTGCAATAATATTAATTAAAAAGATACATAATATAACTACTAGATAATATATAAATGAATAAATAAATAAAAATAAATAGAACAAGAAAGTTATAATTATTAATAGTTATAATACTAGTTTTATTATAATTATTATTAATAAATACATTTGGAATGCAAAATAAATATAATAAATGTAAGTATACTACACATGAAATTTATTTTTGTAATATATAAAAGTATGTGTGCCTTTATTAGTTTGTGTGTGTTTTTATCAAAAGCTTTGCAACCTACAGTATGTCACACTGTACTAGAACACCCCTTTACCTCAGTAACTTTGCTGTAATCTACTAACTCATGCGGCTTGTTGTTTTGACTGTGTAAATCTTTTATAGGATGTTTTTAACTATTGTAGAAACTGCTATTGTGTTGGGCATTTTCATTGACGCTGCATCCAGCAAAGCCTCTCGAAGCTCAAGCAGACCAGCAGCTCTTCTTCTGTTGAGGTTTGGTTGCATCAGTGCTGCTGACAGGATTAGAGCCGCCGTTAACAAGAGCGACCCGTCCCTGGTCTAATGATGAGAGGAGGAACCAGAGGAGATCCACAAACAGCCACGGAGGCTCCAGATCAGAGGAGCACCGCTGGATCTGTCACCGTCTCCGCTGGGAAAAAACCAGCCCTCGTCATCCTGCAGGGGTTTATGGGTCAGCAGACTTCATCCAGACCACACTGCACTGACAACCTGCTCTCACACCAGCCATAATCAAAGGATTCTCCCACAATGCACTGTGATGCACTCCGCTCCTATCCAATCCTGATTACAGAGCTCAGGACAATGTCAAACATAGCCCGTGTACATATATATACAGTGGGTACGGAAAGTATTCAAACCCCCTTAAATTTTTCACTCTTTGTTATATTGCAGCCATTTGCTAAAATCATTTAAGTTCTTTTTTTTCCTCATTAATGTACACACAGCACCCATATTGACAGAGAAAAACACAGAATTGTTGACATTTTTTGCACATTTATTAAAAAAGAAAAACTGAAATATCACATGGTCCTAAGTATTCAGACCCTTAGCTCTGTATTTAGTAGAAGCACCCTTTTAATCTAATACAGCCATGAGTCTTTTTGGGAAAGATGCAACAAGTTTTTCACACCTGGACTTGGGGATCCTCTGCCATTCCTCCTTCCAGATCCTCTCCAGTTCTGTCAGGTTGGATGGTAAACGTTGGTGGACAACCATTTTCAGGTCTCTCCAGAGATGCTCAGTTGGGTTTAAGTCAGGGCTCTGGCTGGGCCATTCAAGAAACAGTCACGTAGTTGTTGTGAAGCCACTCCTTCGTTATTTTAGCTGTGGTGCTTAGGTTCATTGTCTTGTTGGAAGGTGAACCTTCGGCCCAGTCTGAGGTCCTGAGCACTCTGGAGAAGGTTTTCGTTCAGGGTATCCCTGTACTTGGCCAGCATTCATCTTTCCCCTCGATTGCAACCAGTCGTCCTGTCCCTGCAGCGGAAAAACACCCCCACAGCATGATGCTGCCCACCACCTTGCTTCACTGTTGGGACTGTATTGGACAGGTGATGAGCAATGCCTGGTTTTCTCCACACATACCGCTTAGAATAAGGCCAAAAAGTTCTATCTTGGTCTCATCAGACCAGAGAATCTTATTTCTCAACATCTTGGAGTCCTTCAGGTGTGCTTTCATGTGTCTTGCACTGAGGAGAGGCTTCCGTCGGGGCACTCTGCCATAAAGCCCTCTGGGGGCCTGGTGGAGGGTTGGCTGCAGTGATGGTTGACTTTCTACAACTATCTCCCATCTCCCGACTGCATCTCTGGAGCTCAGCCACAGTGATCTTTGGGTTCTTCTTTACCTCTCTCACCAGCTCAGTTTGGCCCGGATGGCCAGCTCTAGGAAGGGTTCTGGTCGTCCCAAACGTCTTCCATTTAAGGATTATGGAGGCCACTGTGCTCTTAGGAACCTTAAGTGCACCTGAAATTGTTTTGTTAACTTTTTCTGATCTGTGCCTTGCCACAATTCTGTCTCTGAGCTCTTCAGGCAGTTCCTTTGACCTCATGATTCTCATTGCTCTGACATGCACTGTAAGCTGTAAGGTCTTATATAGACAGGTGTGTGGCTTTCCTAATCAAGTCCAGTCAGTATAATCAAACACAGCTGGACTCAAATGAAGGTGTAGAACCATCTCAAGGATGATTAGAAGAAATGGACAGCACCTGAGTTAAAGAGCAGGCCATATGGTATTTTAAAGTGTCCCAATATTGTATTGGAGTCCCCTACATCAGGTTTAAATGCATCTAAGGTCAGAAAACATTGTAATTTTCTCAGAATATACATTTATATTAGAGTCATTTGCCAATGATTTGTTTAGGAAATGATTCGTTTCAAGCAAGTTCGGAGCAAACCCCTCCCTTCCTCAAGCCTACTCTGCTCTGATTGGTCAGCTGGCCAACCCTGTTGTGATTGGCTCAGAGAGGAGTCATTGAGACAGTTAGCCAGCGCTACCATTGACAAAACACCTTTTCATAAAACAATATAGTCATTCCGTTCTTATAATGACATAAAATACAAGAACACTTATGCAAGCGAATCGTGCCTACAGCTAAAGTTTAGCTGCTAAACTGTGAAACACAAGGTGGATACGTTAGCCGAGTCCTAACGTGACTAACTGATGAAACAATACAATTTGTAAACCAAAATATGTCTACTGTAATGTTTGAAGAACGACAGACAAAAGACGCTTGGTCTCTTTTAATCAGAACACAGAACAGTTGTATCACAGGAGCACCAGCCCGAAATCACTCATCTCTCCCGCATTAACCCTGTAACTGCCAGTGCAGCACAATAAACAGCAGTTTCACAATTATTATAAAGTCTGTGTGCTCAGGGCTGCATTAAGACTATAAGGGACCCCTGGGCTTTACCTCTTGAGGGGCCCTTCCAGGGCTCGACAATAAGGACTGCCTGATTGCCCGAGGCTAGTGTGAATGACGCTCGGGACAGTAGACGGAACGGTCACTTGCCCGATCGAGCCAGTGCTGTATGGGTGTGCGTTATATGTAATCTATGATATCGTAATTGCTGATTTGATATTATCAATCTGACATTATCGAGTATGCATCTCACTTTACAAAAACCAAACAAAAACACACCCATTCTGTGCACGCATGCACTACGTGAAGTAGTAGGTTAGACTTGTGCACGTGATTTAGTCTTAATGCCTCAGAATTCAAATATGCCCCTGTATATATTTCATATTTATATAATTTAATATCTATGTTAACCAATATTACACAATGAGTGCCGTTTTTCTCCAAATATTAGCATGATTACAAATGTGATGATTTTATTCAGTGTACAGTTTGATAAACAAGAACTTAATATCAAGTGACTTACATTTTAGACACCAAATCGTCTGTTTCGCTGTATTTCGCCAACGAAAATGGTTCCAAAGTCCACAGAATTGTTTTGCGTCTCTGAGCAACACTTCCTGAGTGAATCAGCCGCTTGAATGAATCGGTTGACTCTCAATGATTTGCTCATTAACAGTGATTCGCTGCCACCCACTGGCGGGTTTAATTTCAGGTTTAAAGTGTCTTCATTTTTTTAATAATTCCACAGTAATTAACGTTTTATATTTTCAACATTAAAAACATTTTTATGCATCTGTAACTGCTCTTGACTGATATTTTTTTTTAATAAAGTTTAATCTAGTATATAGTTTTACATTAGATTACAACTTCTGTACCTGAAAATCTCTTGTTTAAACCTACATGAAAAACTTGAAAAGCACCATTTATTTCATTTATATATTTGTTCTGTTGTATTTATTTGTGCTATTACTCGTAATTGGATTTTTTGTAACTATTTTATTACTTACTGTTTATTTGTCTAACAATATTTAAAATATAAGTTAATCTAGTAGCTTTTGCTGTCATTAACCTATTATTGAGGTTAAATGTAACAAAGACAATGAAAACAATTTATGCTTATTTTATAGGCCCATTTTCTTGTCTTTTACTTTTATTAATTTTTTGTTGTGGGGCCACTGGCCCGACCGGGGTTTGAGCCCTGCCTTTCATCCATTGGAACTGCATAATTAATCGTTAAAAGTTATGGTTCCACCCCTTTTACTATTAGGCCGTTTGTATCTATTACACGTTACCCCACCAGGTGGCAACAAGTGACTGTTAATAATGCATTTGTCATGGAATCATTCTCAATTTAACTCACTCTTCTTAATCACAAAGCCTTTTATTTTACGTGAATAAATGGTATTAAAAACATCCAAATCTATAGGTCTGTCATATAAAATACACAAATATACCCAAGTGAAAAATCAGGTTGTCACATTAGATTAGCTATTAGATTAGTTATTGTCATCATCAGAATAGGCGTCAATTATCTTATAAAGAATTCAACGTAAGTATGTCACGTGAGTCGATACAGGCCAATAACTGAAAATGCTTTCAGACAATGATGAATTTTATTGGGTTTCGACAATTAAATAATGCCCACTGTGACTGATGATTGCAGGGTTCATTGTCGGTGAGAGGGTTTGACTGGACACTTCTCCAGTAGGACTTGCACACCGCCCCCCCGCACGTTGCATTCAAAACAAAGCGATTTAGATTTTTTTTTTAACTGAAGCCCCCATAAAGCGTATATTTTAAAGGGACAGCGAATTATAAAATCCGATTACAATATTTTCCGGCATCATCGGGGCCCTCCCCCAGCTCGGGGCCCTGGGCTTAAGCCCAGGTAAGCCCGTGCATTAATGCGGCCTAGTGTGTGCTACACTACATTCTTTATTATTAAACAAAGTAATTAGAACAACGTCAGTCTAGAATAATCGACATATTCTTAGGTTCACTGCGAATTTTTAGAACTACTTCAGTAAGACAGTAATATATCGTGCTTTACCTGGAAACCTAAAGCTGCACTAGGTATACATCACATATTGGCACAAAAAAATTCTATTTTGAGCACTCAATTAAAATGTACACCTAACGTATCAATCGTACTACTTACAGGTCGTGGGTTCAGAGAGCTTGTTAGTCCAAACTCAAGGAAAGAAGATTAGAAGCCAACGAAGATAAAAGCCCAGATTAGAGGAAGCAGTTCTTGATAAAATGACAAGCACACAACAAAAGGCTCGAATTGTATTTCTGTGGTATCCTGAACACAGCGGTCTTCTCAAAATGTGTAAAACACACTAATAGTGGAAGTGTTTGTGGGCAGATCAGACTCTGTTCGTATTTCGCGGGGCAGGCGGGGATTATGCAAATGTGTTACCCAGTGAAGTACAAGCAAACAGGGGCAAACAGGCAAAAGAGTCGAAAGATAACGACTCGTTACGGCGATCCTTCAGAACCGACTCTCTCTTTTGAGAGACAATATCTTTATCTTATCATGCACTTTTTGAGTTTAACAACTTTGCAGATGTTTTCATTGTTAAGGATAGCTACGTTATAAACTGCAAAAGAGAGATTTTTCAAAAACCCATCTGACCTGCTCTTTAAATATATGAGTGTCACAGCAAAGGGTCTGAATACTTAAGACCATGTTATATTTCAGTTTTTCTTTTTTAATAAATTTGCAAAAATGTCAAAAATTCTGTGTTTTTCTGTCAATATGGGGTGCCTGTGTGTACCATTAATAAAATATATATATATATCTATATATATATATATAATCTATAATATTAGATATATTATATTTCATCACATATATATACTATATATAATATATATAGTATTTAGTAGTGTCAAATGATTAATCACGATTAATCGCATCCAAAATAAAAGTTTTTGTTTACATAATATATGTATGTGTATTTATTATGTATATATCGAGCGGCAACCTCCCGCTCTCTCTCGTGAAGCCAATAAGGAAAGTCACTCGCAGTAAGTGACCCTCTTAAAACTGGCAATTCATCGACTGGCCGCTTGAGGCTGGCTGTAGGGGCCAGATGGCGCAGATATGATATATCTAAACGATATAATCACATGAAGCATCTAGTCAGTAAAATCTGGTTCCCTTGATTACCGCCTAAATTCGCCATCACCTGCAGTTCAATGGTAGCGGGCATCATGTAATAGGACCAGAGGCCGATTAGATCATTGACAAGCTACGCAATATCGGCGTTGATTATCGAAGGCAGGCGATACATCTGCGATAATTATGAATGCGATTTGATATTGCGTAGCTTGTCAGTGATCTACGTCTCTGTCTATTAAATGCCGCCTCCATTTGTGAAGCAGGTAGATGAGGCGATTTTTTAGCGGTAATCAGGGAAGAAAGAACGAGGGGGGGACCACAGATTTACTGACTACGATGGCGCATGATTTATATCGTTACGTATATCGGCACCGCCCTAGCTGGCTGCAAAAATGGAAGTCAGTCCCCATAGGACTCAACCCATGTTAAATATGCCCAACTTTACAGCAGGCAGAAAAAGAACAAGGGAAAAAAAAAACTGTTTACGCCTGGTCAAAAAAATGATTTTGGTTTCTATCTATTGCTTAATTTTGCCCTTCAGGGACAACGTGGTGAGGGGGTGGGAATTCTTTTTTTTATAACTCATCCCGTTTAGATTATATTAAGCCTTAAAGTTCTGCATAATTAAGGGACGTGGCAACGTGAAGCTGACAGCCTGGATTGCCGCTGCTGACAATGCCTGGGCATCGCGCTAGGTGGGCGTTGGCTTCAGCAACCAAGCTTCCTGCCTTTTTGCCCATTTTGCGATTATCCGGGAAGAGTCGCAAGCGAAGAGGTTGGAAACGCGGCTGGCAAGATGTCCGACGGCACCGCTCTGATCCCACTTTGAGCTTCAAAACCAGCTATTGAGGAAGTGTTGGTTATGGGTGACGGTCTTCGGACAAATACGTCCATATTTTTTTTACAGTCTATGGTATATATAAATACACACACATGCTGTCACGAACCCTGTCCATGAACTTCAGACTGTTACACATCACCCTGGACTACATTTCCCATGTTCCATTGCACTAATCACAAGTTCACCTGAAACCCATGACACACAGCTGCTACCAATTACACACAGTATATAATCAGTCTCACACGACCATTCAGGGCCGAGTATTGTTTAGCATGTATCACTGTGATAGCTACTGTACAGAGCCTGCTCTAGTTTGGATAATCTAGTCTTAGTCTTGCCTTGCCTGTTTTCCTGGTTCCTGATTCTTGCCACCTATCTTGGATTAACCCTTTGCTTGCTGTTTCGGACTGTGTTTGCTCCTCGTCTGGATTTATGCTCATGTTTACAGATTTCCCCTCTTGTCAAGCCCTCTGGATGTTGTTTGCCGATCATTGACCCACGCTTGCCCTAGGAATACTCTATGTCTTGCCCTGTGTGCCATTGTCTGACCCTTGCCTGTTTTGACCATGTTTGGGAATAAGCTTTGCACATGGTTTGATGTTTTTTTGTTTTGATTGAAAGCCCCGTTACACAGGTATATATTCCCGATAGGTTACATTATGTTCAATTAAATATATTTATTTATATTATAAAATTATAAATAATTAAGACCAAACATTGTACGTTTTCAAAATAATACTGGTATGCGTGTGCTATACATAATAAATTACACAGAACAAACCACTTTTATATGCAAAAACAAACCTATAATATATTGGTTGATACTACAGACACGATATTTATTAAAAGGATGCATAATATAACTACGAAATAATATAAAAATAAAAAATAATCAAACAAAATTAAAACATGGAATAATCACATTATACACGTTAGATATTCTGTGCAAATTAATGAGTAGTAATATTCAGATAAATGTACCTTTTTTGTGGGTGTCTTGTTATTTTACTGGCACAAAATAAAAATTGAGAAAATGCACTGGTGCACTAAAACATGTGCTAAAATGGCAAATCCGGTTCAATTAAAGCAAACAGATTGATCTTAATCACCCCGGGGCCCACAGGTTGGTAAACTTCCCATCTGAGAAACAAAATAAAACCTAGAGATATTGAAAGCAAATGTGACGGGGGGAAATATGGAAATATCAGGCTCGATGAATCTCTCTCATATGAGTCTTACAGCAACAGGAGAGATTTCACACAACATCAACTGCATAAACCATGGACTGATCTGGAGAGATTCACAAATCTGACCTAATATCGCTTTATTTTATCAGGTGTGTTCGCCCATCCCTCCAAGATGGATAAAGCCAATGCTTACAATGATAACCTCATGAAAACACCTTAAGATTCTGCTTCAACAGCAGCCACAGAGAACTGAAGAAACAGCCTGATAAACAAAGAGAAAGTGGACAGAAAGCATCTTTAAATGATTGAGATGCGGCATCCAGTGTTTGATTGACAGCTCCGCTCACCTCTGCCATTTACTATTGATCAGTGGAGAAAATAATGAAGTCCTCAAACCAGAAGAAAACCCTTGCTTGTTATTTATTTGGCATTTTTCCCTTTGAAAAAGAAGAAAACAACATATCCTAATCATCTCCAACCTGTCAGTGTTGTTTTACATAATCTGTTATGTAATCTGCATAATATTTCTATCATATACTGTAGGAATATAAAAAGAGAGAGCGGGAGAAACTTAATTAATCTTTAATAAGGCAACTAAAAAATACAAATCCAAGCACACCGAGACGTGATGCTCCAGTAATTCCTCTGATAATTTAACTTGCCCTCTCTGCACTACAAAATAATTACTTTTCTTCTGAAAGTTTATTGAAGTATGTTCTACAAGAAAATACTTCAGTTTTTCTACTTCAAAATTTCATGTTTAATTCAATATTTTTTACTCAAAGTTTCGTTTACTAGCAGTTTCTGGGTCAAAACGTTTACTACTACAATAAAGTTTCAAAAAGTGGTTTGTTGCTACTTTTCAAAAAAGAAAAAAAGTCATAATAAAAATTTACAATTTTAATAATATTTATATTAATGTTCAATCATTATTAATAATTATTATCAATAAATTAATAGTAAATAGAATTAATGTAAATATATAACTAATTTTTTTAAATGGGAAATTTCAAAATGTAACATTTTGTTAACAAATAATGATAACATAAAATAAAAACCAGACTAATCCCAAGCATGAGCAATTCTCTTAGTAAACAACACTAATTATTAATTACTTGTTTGCCTTTATCACAAAAAAAAAAAAAAAAAAAAAACTTTTTGTTTTCCTTTATTTCCTTTGGAAAAAAAAAAGAAAAATTTTTGTGTGGATTATTGGCAAGAAACAGCTATTGCTCTCCATTAGTCCAAAAAGAAAATAAGGTTCACCAGAAAAAAAGGTAAACAGAAAATACTATTTCAGATTTTCTACTAAAAACAACAACTCATGTTTCATTCAACGTTTTACTTGCCATTCATTGTAATACTTTGTGAAAACTGTTTCGACACCAAAATATTTCTAGTATATATTGCTAATACTACAAAGTGGCAAAAAGTGCTTTGTTGCTGCTTCATAAAAAATTAATTTTATAGAAACTTTAATATTTAAATAATTAAATTAATTAAAATACAAGAGTTAAATGATTAATTATATTTTAATTTGTTTTTTTATTCTATTTTTGTTAATTAAATATTTTTTTATGTTAATAATTAATTATGTTTATAAATTAATTAATTTATAATTTAACTTAATTTCTATTCAAATTTAATAATATTAATAATTATTTTGATATATTATTGTTTTATTATTATGAATATATTAATATTAATAATAATTACAATTATTTTAAAATATAAAAAGCACCACACTAACCCAAGTATGAGAAATTCCATTAGCAAACATCACTAATCATTAATAGCTTGCTTGCTTTTATCACAGGAACAGCATTTCTGTGTGCCTTGCTCTCCATTAGTCCCATGGGAACCCTCCAAAAAAAAAGACAATAGGCAAGGAATGGCTAAAATAAATAAATAAATAAACAGACGATTACCACCACCTACAGAACTAAACAGCAAAAACAAAGGGAAATGGAGGAGTGAGAAATGCATCCGGCGGTCTCGGGCATGAAAGTGCAGCGGAAAGACCCGGCGTAAGGGCTTTTTCAGCCACGCTCCCCAGAGATGCACGCTGTGCTGTTTAGACTTTCATTGGAAAACTGCTGCCTGCTCTTTAATGAAAACTATATTTCACACCATGGGGGATGAAAGGCGCTCTTACTTTCTTCTCTCGGCCTGACAGCTCCCAATTCCTTCACGGTTTGATTAGACACAGTGAGAGGTTGAGCTAGATGCATGATAACCTTACACTTAACTTCAATCGTTCACCATGTTACCCGTCATTCACACCCTTGGCAATACAAAAACAAGTAATAACTGCTTTCTGTGCTTTATCACCGCTTTCGTTTTAATCAGCTAGCAACTGGCCAATGGGCAGGAGGAACAAAACAGAAAACAGCGGTGACCATTAAAGACTAGCTTCTGTTGGATTCCAACCAAGAGCTGCTAAAGCGAATGTCGAGAGGTTGAAAAACAGGTTTGAATTGACACTGATTGCTGGGAAACACTTTTACAGGTATGACGCCTTCACAGTGGATAACAACATTGATTCTGGACGGGACGTGTACGTTTGCAGCATGGTAAAATAGTTTTTGTGCTACTAGTGAGTATTGCGAAACTTAAATTCGCCAAAGTTGGTCTAGTCTCAAAATTAGGCTTGAATGCAAACGTTTTAAGCTAGACTTTAAATTTAATGTGTTGGAGATCACAATAAAAACCAGAAAACTTGATTGAAATGATTATAACTAAATAGAAAAGATATAAATTGGTATATATTGTATATATTTTTTATAATACAATAACAAATGAAACCATGTTATTGGAAATGCAAAAAAACATTACATACATATTAATACATAAAAATTAAACCATGTTAATAAGCAAAAATAAATATAAAATATAAATGTATAAATGTAATTATAATAAAGTAATGCTATGCTAATAAACATTAAAAGTAAAAAAAAAAAAAAAATCTAATAAACTATGCTGATAAAATAAATAGATGTATATAATGTATATAATTTATAAAAAAGAAAAGTAAAGAGTATAGAAACTATACATAATATAGAAACTATGCTAACAAAAAGTACAAAAAAATTAACATTTATAAAAGGTAATTTTTAATACAGTAATGAAACCATGTTATTAAGTAAACAAAAGTAAAAAAAAAAAAAAAAAAAGTAATTATAATAAAATAAATAATGAAAAATAAAATAAAAAGAATTATCAATAAATTGTGACATAATTTGTATGTGATTTCTAATCTTTTTGCAAAAAACACGATTCTGTGTTCTCTGCACAGATGGGAAACTCCCGCCGAATGCTGAGGTTAATTCACTACTGACCGAAAGCTAAAAAAAAATAACTCATCCTTAAGTAACGAGTATGGAAAATCATTTAATTAAAATGAAAGGTTCATTGTTTCTGCTGTAATATCTGAGCCCTTAAAGAGCTGTGGGAATGGGATCTTGACGATTTATTAGATTAATTTTGTTTGGAAAGTGGCCAGGGAGAAACACTTTAATAAGTATCAGGAAAGTATAGAATTCTATATACCATAAAACTGTCAATAAAAAAAAAAAAAAAAAAAAAAAAAAAAGAATATTTGAATTTAATATAGCATAATAATAAATTACAATTTGCTAATAAATAAATATATAACATATATATGCCTTTAAAATAGTGTAATAATACATGAAACTTAAAAACTTAAACTTAAAAAGTTTTTTAAAAATAAAAAATAAAAATCTGAAAAAAAAAAAGATATATAATATAAATGAAACCGTGCTCATAAAAAAATAAGCATCACATATCTGCATTAGAAATACAGGTTCCCTAGTGAGACAGATATCTGAATGCGGCTCCGGCTCGAAAGCACATCTGACTGAATGTTTGCAAGTTATTTTGAGTCTGTCTGTGTCTCCTGCTGTTCTCTGGTGCCCCATCGCTGACAGCTGGTAAGTGGAGTTCATTTATCCTGCGTAGCTCATGTTGTTAAGCTTGCTAAAGTGCGAGTGCATCGCTCTGTAAACGTGTGTTTGGTGACATGGCCGGGCTCAGATGACCTCCCTCAGCAGGACTGACGGGAAGAGTGGGGTGAATCCAGTATATAACTGCAGTTATACTATTCTGGCAGAAATGTTGTAGATTCAGGCTAAAGCTACTAGATAAGTCATCAAATTAAATTAATTTTACTTATGGTTACTATAGTTTTACTCCAGTTAATGCAGTTAAACAATGATTAGGTTACCATGCAAAAACTATGTTAATTTTTCATAAAAGACCATTTTTTGGTTTTACTCCAAATATCACAGGTAAACTATGGCTACCATGCCGAAAAACAATGATAAATGTCAACAGAATATAATTTAACCTTGATTTAATATTGTATTTCTTCAAATAGCACAGCTAAACTGTTGTTACCAAGCAAAAACAAACCTTAAACTTTCATAAAAAACTGTTTAAAAAGGTTTACAGCATACACGAATCACTTCGTAGAAGATCTATGCAGGTGGAGCTGGGGAAGGTGGAGGGTTTCTGAAGTGCGCTGCATACTGCTACAGCAAACAAAAGCCAGGTATTTGAATATTGAGCAGTAAGCTGATTGGCTACTGATACAGGATAAAACCAATCAGCTAATGATGATATTATAGATAATGATGTCATTAGGTCAGATAGAATTAGACTTATCGGACTGCGCCATCTAGAGTTTCATGCCAGAACTCTGTATTTAAACTATTGTTACTATGGGGAAAAGTATGGTAACTTTAATAAAATACTAATTTGCCTGTGTTTACTACGGTTTTACTCCAAATATCAAAAGTAAACTATAGTTACCGTGCAAAGGCAATGGTAAATGTCAATAGAATACAATTTAACCTGGGTTTACTGTGGTATTACTTCAAATATCACATCCAAACTATGGTTAACAGGGAAAACCTAACAGTAAACTTAAAAAAAAAATACTATTTTTACTATAATTTACTATAATTTTATGCCAAATACCACAGTTAAACAGTGGTTACCACACAAGAAACATGGTTAATTTTCACAGAAGGTGAATTTACCTTTTTTTGCTATGGTTTTACCCCAAATACCAGTTAAACAGTGTTCATCATGCAAGAACCATGGTCAATTTCTAAAATACTACAGCTAGCATGCCAAAATGTTCTAAAGATGTGGCTTCTGACATTGATGTTGATATAATCGAGTTGATCAGCAGGTGCTTTGCTACAAAAGCAGCACATAAAATGGATTCCTGCATCTAAAACACACCTAAAGTCCTGACATGCCCTGGAAGCCTTCACAGATGGTGGAAGAGAGTTTGAGAGGAGACTTTCACTCATTTCCAGACGACAGACGACAGCGGCTGTGGCTCTCGCCGTGTCTCAACATGCCCATGAAGTGTATTTGAGTCTGAACTCATATACAGACTTTCCTCGGAGAAACACGTGTGAGCAGGGCTGGGTTTCTATGGCAACTGTTAGAGCATCTCTTACATGATGGTCGAGAGAACCATACTCAGTATGGGGGGTCAGATACGTGCATGTTTGAAAATAGCACACTTCGTGTCTTTTATAAGCAGTGAGGAGAAACCGAAGTGGCCGAGCTGCAGTAACAAATGCAAGAAATGTTCAATCTCAAGACACTTTCACCGTGGAACTGTTTAATTAGCATGATCCTTGTGTTAAAAGAGGCAAACAGCTTTATAAAGACTTGATAAGAAAAAAACTGTGCATTTCAATTAATCTGTGTGCTACATAGATTAATTGATAAAAATGGCAAATTAAAAAGAAAAGTAAAGCTTATATTACAAAGTAGATTCAAATAGTTTCAAACAAGATTAAAATACAGTAAAAATGTAGTTGACGCCAGGCTTTATGCACAGTTTTTACTAAATAAAGAAAAAATATAATTTCATAATTTCATAAAATATAAAATATAATAATTGTATAAAGATTTGAACTGGGTTTACTATGGTTTTACTCCAAATACTACAGTTAAACTTTGGTTATATGCAAAAACTAAGGTAAAAATTCATAAATGACCATTTGTACTAGTTTTATTCCAAATACCTCATTTAAACTATAACCATTAAAAATGTATGGTAAAGGCTATTTTACGTTGGTTTACTATGGTTTTTCTCCAAATATTACAGTTAATCTATGTAAAAACTATGGTAAATTGTCAAAAAGGATGATTTTTAACTCCAGTTATAATGGTCTTACTAGAAAAATCACAATAAAACAATAGTTACTACACAAGAACCATGGTGAATTCATATTGAATAGCTAGTCATTTTAACTTGATTTATATGCACAAATCTTTGACATGTTTTAAGAAACTTAATCTGCAAGTAAAAAGTGTATTCAAATTGCGATATTCACCAAGCTGCTTAAAGTTATATCGCCAGATAATGAAACGAAAACAAATTTATCATTAATATGGTTTATCATCCAGCCCTTATAACCACAAGAAAGAAATATTTAATTTGAACATTTAGCCTCTAATATCTCGAATATAATAGCTAACATCTCAAATGTTTCAACCAAATTAATTGAATTAACTGATGTTTCTCATGAGTTTCAAAACTCAAGAATTATCTCAAAATGTGCACCATTTTGCCAAGTTTGCAAGTCAAAGATCTCAAAATGAACTCAAACATTTCTCATGAAATTTTCTCAAGTCGAAACGATCCGAGCTGATTGTCAACAACTGTCGCATTTGTTTTTTCTTCAAAATAAGTACAAAAGAAAACAAAAGCAGCAGAATCCGCTGAAGACCGCAGGCCATAAAGTCACTATGGGTAGTTTGTGTGTTTGTGTTATTAGAAATAAGCGAATCTGCTCCTACAGGCGGGAATCGCCCCGTCCCAACATGCTGTTTGTTTGATGGCTTCCTTTGCTGTGCTAATCAAACATACGCCTGCTGGATTTGCAGAAACCACTGCATCTTATTTCCAGAGCTTAAGCGGGGAGACTCACACAATCTGCTGGTGTGGCGACAAGGACGGTCGAGGGCTTCGGATGAGTGGAAATTCAGCGTGTTCAGCAAATACGAGCTGGTGTTCGTGCTCTGGATGAGCGAGGGGTGAACGCTGCCCTTTTGAACTGCTCTCAGATCAGTTTACTCTTGCTAAACGGCTCCAAATGTACAATAAAGACACCTTTCTCAATGGATAGGAGAACAACTGCTTGTCTAGCTAAAGCAAAAAAACCTAACCTGCTTTACGTTTTATGATTTGGGTTTTTTGAAATGGAATTTTTATAGTCTTACTTTAGTTGTCTTTTTGTAGCTGTGCTTTAAAATAAAGTTTTGTAAATTGAGTTGTGTTTCAATGAACAGCACTTTTACAGCATTTATGAATCTTGGTTAATATGCATTATCACAGAGTATACTAATAAATGTTGAAATTGGATAATTCTTTATGAACTAACATGGAAAACAATTAACAAAATGCAAATTATTGTTAATTTTTAGTTACTAAAATCCAATTCTTATTGGCTATAATAGAATCATGTTTCGTGCTCAAAATGGAAAAATTACGCAAACAAGTGAAAATTATGTCACTTAATTCACATGCGGTTTGGTTGTAAAGTTGAGTGCAATATTCTACTTCTATTTGGAATCTGTATAAAATTTGTAAATATATATAAAAATGTGTACAAAGCAAAATTAATTAAAAAAAAAAGTTTTTATAGCCACAAATATTAATCGATATAATTCCATACATATACTATAAAATGTATCAAAATGATAAAGAAAAAGATGTTTAATCTGACCACCAGTACAGTTTTAAACTATTCTCTATGCTATTTAAGCAAAGTCTATCCAATTTCGAAGTTCAGGTCTGAAGTTAACCGCTTGTATCGTGTCCCATGAGCTTGTGCACTAGGTCAGCTGTAGTTTAAGTTTATCTACCCGTGTACTGACTCCAGGTCAGCATTAAAAGCAGAACGTAGTTTTTAGCTTATATATCTCTGGTGGTTCATCAACCATGAAAAGTGCTGAAAACGTGAGCAGAAAATGGCACTTGGATGTCGTAGCGATCCATCAGCATGACCCCATTCGTGGATCTTCATAAGCACTGACATTCCCAGTACAAGAGAGGAGAGCGGATCCTCCCCCTGCAATATGATGATGGATTGAAACGCCGCCATGTCAGAGGGAAAGAGAGCGGATATGTTTCTATTTACACATTTCTAGACAGCCTTTCCAAAGATGCGAGTAATTCTCCATTTGCAACCCTTCAGTCAAAGCATAAAACACACGTAATAGAGGAGGACTTGTGTTTCCCACATTTTAAGGGCAACGGTGTCTCGCAACAGGCAAAAGCAACAGATGTTCTCACACTTCTGCGAACGCTAGCAGGATGTTTCATAGGGGACGCAGCTGAGAGCACTAATTAGCCAAACCGTCCAGACCGGATACAGTAATAACAAGAAATGTGAGAATGTGGACAGATGTAAACTGGAAAACATCAGCTAGCTGTTCAGAAAAAAAGCTGATCGGAGAAGCTATGATTGGTTATGCTAGATAGATAGCCACACAGACAGATGATTTCTAGACAGACAGACAAACATATAATCAGACAGACAGAAGGATAAAAGGATGTCTAGTAGAAAGATAGAAAGATGTCTGGAAAGATTACTAGATAAACAAATGACAGACAGATGACAGACAGATAGACATACTTTGACAGAAAGACAGACGTCTAGGGGGAGAGATATAGAGATATTTTTTTATACAGACAGACGTCTAGACGGACAGACAGACAGATAGACATGCTTTGATAGAAAGACAGACGTCTAGACGGACAGACAGACAGATAGACATACTTTGATAGACAGACAGACGTCTAGACGGACAGACAGACAGATAGACATACTTTGATAGACAGACAGACGTCTAGACGGACAGACAGACAGATAGACATACGTCTAGATGGACAGACAGACAGATAGACATACTTTGATAGACAGACAGACGTCTAGACGGACAGACAGACAGATAGACATACTTTGACAGACAGACGTCTAGACGGACAGACAGACAGACAGACGATTTCTAGACAAACAGACAAACATATAATCAGACAGACAGAAGGATAAAAGGATGTCTAGTAGAAAGATAGAAAGATGTCTGGAAAGATTACTAGATAAACATATGACAGACAGATGACAGACAGATAGACATACTTTGACAGAAAGACAGACGTCTAGACGGACAGACAGACAGACAGACAAATAGTCATAGATAGATAAATAGACCTAATCTCAGACAGAAAGACAGGCATCTAGATAGATAGACTGTCAGACAAATGGATGGACAATGTCTAGACAGACCAACGTATAATCAGACAGACAGATAGATAGATGTTAGGTGGTCAGACAGACAGACAGATAAAAGGATGTCTAGTAGAAAGTTAGGCATCCATCTTGAAAGATGACTAGATAAACATAATCTGACAGACAGATAGATGTTTGTGGTCAGACAGTCACAGATAAATGAATGTCTAGACAGATAGACAAATGCATAATCAGACAGACAGATATATTTAAACATACTAATAGAACTATTTTACTCACTTTTCTTTTTTCTTTCTTTTTTTTTTGTAATTATTTTCCTCCCTCACACACACTTCACTCAGATGGAGGAGCTCCTACACACACACACACACACACACACCTGCATCAGTCAGCGCTGCTCTACAGTAGCAACACACACACAGGTCGTCGTGTTATATTGGCCGCCGTCACCGCCATGACCGATGATGATGTGAACAATATTTCAGGTCTGTGAGTAGCCGGGCCGAGCACAGATGAAGGCGGATGCTAATACAGACTGAGACTGCCGCGAGGGAAGCTGGATCAGGACTGACCCCTACAGGTCACGTGGGAATTACACCCACTCAACTAACTCCAGCACTGACTTCATGGGTTGTCTGACAGGCAAATAAGTCTGCGTGGACTAGCTAGTGGACTAGCTAGTTAGCTGTGGGGCTAGAAATTCAGTGTCACTTCAGCAGAACATCAGATAGTGGTTTTAAATGTGATCACTGTGATTAAAAAAAAAAAAAAAAACCAAGGTAGCATAATGGGTTGAGTGGCTAATGCAAGGTCTGTTTTGAAGGACTGATGCTAGTTTCGCAGCCATGGATTTAAAAAAAAAAAAGAAAAGTTATTCCAAAAAATTTGATTGTTTACTCTCCTTCATGTCTTTACACACCTGTATGACTTACTTTTTCCATAAAACACAAAATATCAAAACATTCTTAAATCAAGATTCATTTAGATAAAAAAATATAATAATAATTCTGTTTTCTGAAAAATTTTATACTTAAAACAAGAAAAATTACCTGTCAATTGGGTAAAAACAATCTAATAATCTAAAAAAAAAAAAGTTTATTCAACCACATCACAAGATACAACAAAAGATGTTTTCTTGTTTTAAGTATGAATACACTTAATTTTACATTTATCTGGAAAAAAAAAACTTTCTATCTCACATATTTTATAGACTTTATATATTATTTTACTTTTCAAGTAAATGTATCTTGTAGATATTTGTATAGTAAAACAAAAATACTGAGGGGAAAAAAAATCTAATCTACATCCCCGATCTTAAGATTTTAATATTGATTTAAACGACATGAGGTTGAGTGAATAATGACAATATTCCGACATTTTTTTAATGAAAACAGCACAAAATACTAGCAGATCAAATCGTTTTGCTAACAAACACACTATCAACCATAACGCTGCATGTTTAGCCTGTAAATATATGTGTGATTGATTCTGAGCATATAAAACCACAGCGCACTGACAGAGGACTTTAACTAATTGATTAAGAAATGAATTAGCACTCTGCAGATATGCAAATCAAGGGTCTGGAGATGTCTAATTCTGCATGCACGCGCTAACATGCCGTGCAGCTTCAACAGGACACACGGACACTTTAAGGGTGACGAGAATCTCTGGAACAATATATACAAAGCTAGAAACACAAAGTAAGATTACTCTGACACGAGCTGCGGTTATTTAACATGCTATAATTGAATCATTATCTACCAACCTAATTTGAGATATGAACCCATAGCAAGAAAATACATTCTACTTCGAAATAGAGACGTGTCATTACTAATTAGCATCAGTGTTGTTAATGTTAACTAAAACTACAAGTAAAACTTAGCTGAAACTTTAAAAACTTGTTGCCTTGTTTTAGAGAAAATGTTGCCTGATATTTAAAGAAAAAGAGAAATAACAACAGCACACAAAGTTACTAAAATTTTAACTGAGAATAAAAAAAGTATAAGCTAACTCAAAATATTAATATAAATAATTAACAGAAATTAATTTAAATAATACTACAGTAACATTTAGCACTGAACTATGAGTAGTTACAGATGTATACTGTCAGTGTTGTTACTGTTTAATCATAGATTAAATCAGAAATGTTGCTTTGGCAACTAACTGAAATAAAGTTCAAGTACTAAAATTACTAAAATTGAAATATGAAAGCTAACTAGAAAAATTTAAAAGAAACTAATAAAAAAGCACATTACTAAAATTTCATTCAAGTTCATAGAATGTAAACTAAGATTAAATTCAGAACAAAAGTATAAAAATATAAGTTAATTCAAAATATTAATAAGTACTGTAAAAGTATATAATACTGTACTACAGCAACAGTGATTAGCATTGCACTATAAGTAGCTACAAACGTGTACTATCAGTGTTATTATTGTTAACTAAATCTACAACTCAAACTTTTTAAAAAGTTTTTAAGTTAAAACAAAACGAAACAAATATTACATTTAGTCATTTTGCAAATGCTTTTATCATTGTTCAAATAAGTACAAGCTAGAAAGAGAAGAAATAAGAGAAAGACATTTTTTTTTTTTAGGATGAAGTCAAGTAGCATCGAAAGAGATGAGTTTTCAGCTATCGCTTAAAAACTGTCAGGGATTCCGCATTCCGGATAGAGGTGGGAAGATCATTCCACCAGCCAGGAACGGTGAACGAGAATGTTCTGGAAAGTGATTCTGAGCCTCTCTGTGATGGTACCACGAGATGTCGCTCACTAGCGGATCTCAGACTTCTGGAGGGGATGTAGATTCGTAGTAGAGAGTGGAAGTAGGCGGGTGCTGAGCCTGTGGCTGTTCTATATGCAAGCGTCAATGTCTTAAACTTGATGCGAGCCGCAACCGATAGCCAGTGCAAGGAGATAAAGAGAGGAGTAACATGGGCTCTTTTGGGCTCGTTGAAGACCAGTCGTACCGCTGCATTCTGAATCATTTGTAGAGGTTTGATTGTGCTTGATGGAGGTCCAGCAAGAAGAGCACTGCAGTAGTCCAGCCTAGAAATGACAAGGGCCTGGACAAGAAGTTGTGCAGCATGCTCCGTTAGAAAGGGCCTGATCTTTCTGATGTTGTGCGATGCAAACCCACAAGATCGAGCAGTCTTTGCAATGTGGTCTTTGAAGGTCAGCTGGTCATCAAAGGTTACACCAAGATTTTTGACTGAGGTTGATGGGGTGATTGTAGAAGAGAATAACTGGATGGAGAAATCATACTGTAGAGTTGGAGTGGCAGGGAAGACAGGAAGCTCAGTCTTTGCCAGGTTGAGCTGTTGGTGATGTTCTTTCATCCATGCCGAGATGTCCGCCAGGCAGCCTGAGATCCGTTTCATCTGGTTGAAATGAAAGATAGAGCTGTGTATCTTCAGCATAGCAATGGTAGGAGAAGCCATGTGCCTGTATGATGGGACCCAGTGATGTTGTGTATATGGAGAAGAGGAGGGGTCCAAGAACTGATCCCTGAGGAACCCCAGTGACAAGTTAATGTGCTTTGGATACCTCCCCTCCCCAGGCCACTCTGAAAGACCTACCAGTGAGAGAGGATTCAAACCAGCGGAGTGGAATCGCTGTGATGCTCAGTGATGAGAGAGTGTCAATCATGAATATTACATTAATTTTTTTTTTTTTTAAATCTTAGAATATTAGAAATGTTGCCTTGGCAACTAACTGAAAGTTTATGTTGAAATATTAAAATGACTAAAACTGAAACAAAACGTGATCTTAATAGAAATATTTAAAGAAAAATCATGAAAGCACAAAAAAAATTACTAAAACTAAAATGAATATTTCATTAATTTAAAAAATCATTTTTGTTAACTGTAACCAAATAAAATATAAATGTTACATGAAAAACGTTTAGATTTTTTTTTTAATAATGACAAACTACACCTACCTGTAAAATAAACAAAAGGAAACAGAAATAGTTAGGAGAAAAATTACAGAAAATTATAAAAACACAAAATTACTACAATATAAAGTTAAAATGAACACTTAAGAGCTAATTGAAAATATTAATAAAATCTATACTAGAAAATAACAGTGATTAACTTTACACTATGATGAGTAGCTAAAAATATATGTCGTTCATGTTACAGGTCTAAGTCAAAGAAACGCTGGCAAACACCAATGCAAAACTTTCATAACTTCAAAATTTGCATTTTATTAGTGGTCCTCCTTACTGAAGTTACATAAAGTCCACTTTTTCCAAATACATTTCCAAAGCCAGGCGCTGAAAGCAGAGCTGAAAGTGCATTAACGTCGAGCAGACAGTGTCAGGGTGAACCGCGCCGCACCAATCAAAGATCAGGAACCGGCTTTCAGTCTCCTTCTATACATTCTGTCAGGCAGGCGGACCGGACCAGTCAGCGGGTGTTTGACATTTCTCTGACATTTCTTTTTCATGCATTTCTGCTTTATTGAAGGGAAGGAAAACAGTCCATTTTTCCTTTTTATAAACATGAATTTGAGAAATCCCTAATGGAAGGCACTGAAAGGGGAACTTTGTTTCGTCCTGGAGGAGAGCGTGAAACTGCAATCTCACACTGCGCTCGTGCTGCTGTCACAGTGGACAAGATTATTCCAGTCCACTCAAATAACACACCGACTTTAGATTAAAAACACGCCACCACTTTGACAGTCGTGATGACGCTGAATGCTGCGACAGACACTGTAACGGGTTTATGCCCTGCACTTTCAGCACTGCTGGATTAATCACATTCAGTCAATAACATCATTAACAGCCCCTGAGTCTTCAGAGCCACTGTGTTACGAGGAGACCGGAGCAAGTGCTTGAACTAAATTACTGCTTAAAAAACACAAAACATATAAATGTTCAAAGGACATTTCAGTATAAGATAAAAAGATCTTACATATGAGTAAAACTAGCTGATTTAAAGCCACTTTAGTATGCAGAGCAAGTGCTTGCTTTAGTTTGTTTTAAAGAATATTTAATAACTGTGGCGATATTAAAGAAAAAGTTGTGCTTGAAAAGTCTTACACAGCTAGACATTCATAAGCAATGATGATAGCTTGAGTCGAGTTTATCCATTTAGTTGTCATCATGGTTAAAAAAACACTACCACACTGCCTTTAACAGCAGCGTGCTTAAAGATACTAGCATTCAATAAATAATGTGATAATTTAAATCATTTATTAGAATATATATTAATAATCAATTTGATATTTTGAATTATTTATTATGAATATTAAATTATTAGTTTTTTTATTATTAAATAACAACATGAGTGTTGTTTAAAACATTATTTAAATATTTACATTTTTAAAAAGTATTACTTTAAGAATATTTCATAATTGTTAAGAAATATCTAAATAATAAAATTAGCATTAACTAAAAATAAAACATACCCATTTCATTTATTATTAATAATAACAATAATAATAATGTATTATAAATTATATTTTTTAAATTAATAATATTAGTAACAAACACAAAACTTACATTAACATTTATATTTATAAAAATTAAGGATATATAACTAATAATTCTTAGTTTACATTAGAAATAGTAGTTTAAGAATATTTTTAAATAATGATTGTTATTAATATGAATAATTAAAATAATTTTATTATTATTATTATTATTTTTTTTATTTTTTTTATTTTTTTTTTATTATTATTATTATTATTATTATTATTATTGTAATAGAATAATTTAAATTTATTTTGAATTATATATTTTATAATTCCTCATTTTTTTTATATTATTAACAAGAATGATTCATAATTGCTAATATACAATTTTAATAATTGTTTTTTTATTTCTTATATATATTTTGTATTAAGAAATTAAAAATTAAATACATTTTCCTATTTCAATTAATAAAAAAAAGCTTGTTATCGTCCCGATACAGTCACTGTAGAGAACATCACTGAAGAGCAGATTATTACCCTCCTGTCCTTTACAGAGGTTACCCGTCCAGCTCAAACATCATCTCCACAGATGTGTTATGATAATCCAGGCATTGACATATAGATCATAAACCAGGCCGCTCCGTTATGAATGCTGCTATTATGAATAAATAATGCCGAGCTCAAACAGCACGATGCATCTTGGGCCGGCAAATCTAGTTTGCACAGACACACCTGCCGGAAAACCACGCAGATCGCATTAATATTTCTATTCACATGCATTTTTCTTTCCACAGGAAGGTTTTCCTCCCAAATCAACTTACAAAGCTGTCATGAACATGTCTAGGTCATATTTCAGATCAATTATGAACATAAGGCTCAAACACACGGGTCACACACTGAAAAAAAAAGTTAACTCAGAAACTGCTAGAAATGTTCACAAACTCATTTAAATATTTGTACAAATATAATAAAATACAAATACAATTATAATAATATTAATAATACTTTGAGAGGTACGTTGGTATTTCTATAACTGTTATGATGACAAAGATTAATACTTTTTTTTTACATTTATTCTTAATTATGAATAAAGGCAGCACAACAAGTTAGTATATTAATACTTCAATTTCAATACTTTTTTCACATTACAGATTTGACTAATTGGATGTCAATATGCCTAACTGTCACATAAATAAATGTAAAAACTGCAAAAATAAATAAATAAAATACAAAATTTCACATTGCACCACACTGAATTAAACATGAAATTTAGAATTTAGAATTTTCTTGTAAACTACACTCAAATAATTATTTTAAACTATACTCAAATAATTCTTATTTACAGTTTATAATCTATTTTTACAGTGTACTTCACCCCAAAATAAAATAAAATAAATAAAATAAAATAAAATATTTTAGGACCATGCATAATATGCCTTATGACTTTTTACTTTTTTTTTTTGATTGTGACATTTTCCTGTTTAATATTAAAATTAAATTAATATTAAAGCTATATTAATAATTTATATTTAAAACAAGTTTTAGTTTAATATTAAAATTAAATTAATATTAAAGCTATATTAATAATTTTTTTTTTAAAAAAGTTTTAACAACAACAACAACAATAACTTGAGAGATACTTTGATATTTCTATAACTATTAACAGGATAAACATTACTTTAATGCATTTTTTATTCATAAAAGAATAAAGGTAATGAAACAAATACTACCATAATGTATTAATACTTTTTTTATAAAAAAAATTTCCCACATTATAGAAATGAGAAATTGAGTGACAATATACCTACCTTTCATAAAAATAACATCAAAATGCAAAAATAAAAATAATTGATTGTGTATTTATATTTTTTTTATAAAAATAACATCAAAATGCTTTTTTTAATTTTTTTTTTTTTTTTTTTTTAGAATGTGTCCCAAAATTGAATTGGGTCAATAAAAGAAAGCAGTATTTCTTAAATAACACTAGTATTTCCAAACCTTGCCCTTTTCACCAACATTTCTTAATATCTGAACGTATTACAATACTCAAAATAATGCTAAAACCGGCCTAATTAGGTCTTAGCCGTCCACCACGCTGGTTTCCACTAATCAGGCTGATCTGGTTTATTGGTTCAAGTGAGCAAACTAATCATAACATAAACAATCATACATAGACAGTTTTACTTCCTGAAGGACCATCAAACAACAGGAAGTAAGTGTGTCCATCCATAAGAGGAAAGTTTGAATAGTTCTTGTGCTCTGGTGAGCGTCTGACGCTGCAGAAAGGCCCTGAGCGGACGAGGAGGAATCCATCGCCGGTGCTCACAAACACGCTATTCATTTCCGGCCTGCCGTGTATCTGTCAGGTCGCGAGCGAGACGCGGGAGCTTGTTTCTGACGAGACACTTTTGGCCTCCTGATCGCTCTCCATGTGTTCTGCTGACTGCTCGCTTCAGGAGACAGAAAAATACACACTTTGTCTTTCCTTTGCTGCTCTTTTGTCATCTTTAGCTCATTCTAGAAACAATCTGTGCCGATTGCCTAAAAGACCCAGACAGAATGAAACCCAATCAACTGGCGGTTTCTTAACACCTAGTTTTATGCTATTTATCTTTTTTATTAAAGAAATTACACCACAGTTTAACTGTGGCTCAAAAAGGCTCATATTCTGGGTACAATTAATCCTAACCTGTGGTTAAACTAGTATATATAAACACTAAAAATTACAAAAATTTCACTAAAAATTTAGAATGAAAATGGAAAATAAAAACTAATAATATATAAATAGTATCTCAATAACAATTGTTTATAGCAGTTAATGCACTGTGACATAACATGAACAATTGTACTTTTTATTAAGAAACCTTAAAGATTAATAAATGCTTTAAGAAATATTTCTGAAACAGTATATAAAATATTTTTCACAAATTATGAGCATTATAAATTGTATTGTAATCATGGGCTCGAATTTCCAGCCAAGGTTAATATTGTTAACTATAGTACATTAAAACTAAAACCATAAAAACCTGAAATAAAAGAAAATAATAAATAAATATATATGATAAAAATCCTAAATCTACATTGCCTGCAATGCATTGTATGTCTCTTCGGGTAAAAGTGTCAATAAAAAGCTAGTTGAGAAACTGACATAAAATACATAACCCTGTTATACCCAAATAAAATAAAAAAAGCTAATTTTTTTTGACCTCTCAGATGTTGTTTTAGGATGCCTCTGATGTAGAAATTGAATATTTTTCACATTTTTTTTTACATTTTAGTAAGTTTTTAGGGAAATGTTGTAATATTGGAACGTTGGCCCTAGTTAGGAGCAGAATATCTGTATTTGTATCACTTTATCTGAACAGATATACAGAGCATTTAAGCATGCATTTGCAGGGTTGATTGCTTACTTAGCCCCATAGCAGTATATATCATGAGTAATAATCACACAACAATCATATTTTATTACGAATAAGCATTTGTTAATAAAAATATTGAAAATTTTCTTCTATCACTTTCAGTGTGGTTTGAATGAAGTCTGTGTTTACTTGCAGTGATAGTCCCTAAGACAGTTCTTTTCATCTGAGAGGCACAGGCGAACATTGCAATTGCTACACAGTGTGTTTGTGTATCCATTATTGTCATTGACATTAGTGTCAGAGAGGTTGCAAGTTGAGTCTCCTGTTCAGTATCTCTTTCTTAGTCATCTTCAGAGCCTTACAGTCCCGCTTGTAGAGGAGCCAGGCGTTAATCACAGCAAGGATGATAGTGTGCCAGAAGATGTAAATGTACCAGCGGTGGGATTTCACGGGGAACTTGTACTTGGCAGCAAATGAGTCCAACAAATCCACACCTCCCATGTGTTAGTTGTAGGTACCAACAATGTAAGGCCTCTCAACATCAGTGATGGTTTTGGTGGCTTTGTCCCAGCGCTGAATCTTCTGCACAGGTTCTGGTCCAGCAAAGGATGACACAAGTGTGACCGCTCTGTTGTGACAGTGCAGATGTTGTGGTTCCCCTCCACTCGGACATCAAAGCTTCCTCTCCCCTTTTTCTTCAAGCTCTTCTCATCTTCAAGGTTGCAGGTGGGTAGGCGTACCTGCCTCGCTGTTCCCACATAATGCATTCCACGCTCAAGGAGCTTGACTACCAATGGGACACCGGTGAAGTAGTTGTCTTTGTAGATCTTGTAGTTTTGACCCTCTGGAAGTGTGGAGGCGAGCTTCATCACCTCATCATCACAACATCACCTGACAGTCCAAGTTCAGATTTGGCTCGTATTCCATCTACACTCCCTTGGTACACATCAAAGTCACACAGCATGCCAGAGATTCCAGTTCTCACCCACAGTTTGAACCCCATGGGTGTGGCTTGACCCCCCAAAAAATCCAGAACATTCAGAGCCTGTTTTTCTATCTCTTAATGCTATAAACTGCTACTTGGGCAACACTCATAAAAAATCTCAGGATCATTTAGAAGTTAAAAACTACAAAGACATACAGGGAGTTTCAGATACTGCTCTAGATGATGGAGTTTCTAATACCACATACAATTTATTCCTGTGTTTAATTATGGTCTAAGCTAAACTAAGTACAAATTTAACAGAACAGCACATTTAGAACTTAGTTACAATGAATCATCTAAAAGTTTAAATTTTAATTTGTGACCATGTGAGAGGTGCAGTGTCCTTATGTAATGTGTAAGGAGCACAGGCTATTTTGACTACCACTCACTCTGGCCCAACGTTGTAGAATTACAACATAGACTTAACAAGCTCTAAATCAGATTTGATTAATGTTTTCCGAAATAACTAAATAGGTATGTGTTCTAGACATTACAATAAACACACACAAACAAAAAAAAAAAAATGTAAGGAATTTTACTTACTTGAATCTTGACAAATCCAGACGTGCAAAAAAAGGAGATGAGCTCAACGCAAAGTTTGCAGGTAGAGTGAGTTCATGGCCAGATGACCGGACCTATAAACATTTCTTCTATCCAATAGTATTGTGAGGACAAACAATAGAAACCATTAACTATGTAAATGTGGTCTTGGAAAAAAAAAACATTTGCAGGCCTTTTTTTTAAATTGTTAAAAGTGATGTAATTCTGCAACAGTGGGCTTTACAGGGACATGGTTTTTTTTTTTTAGGTCTGCGTAGCTGCTATTAACCATGAGATATTCAAGTTAAATTGACCCGTAAACATCATAATCGCTGTTTAAATTTTGGATGCCCTTTACAGTGATGTTATAGAGGGTACTTCCTCCCAATGACAGTGACGGCTGAAAAGTGACGGAAGTTCAGACGGAAGTTCAAAACCTCTGACAGGGATCAAGCGTGACGGCGGCTCATCAGACAGCTGAAGGGTAGCGCGTATCAAACAGCACTGGAGAACATACACGGATGTGTGATGTGATTATCTCGAGAGACATGGGTCAACATTTACACCTCACACAGATGGATGTGAAGACATGTAGGCCTCTCAGAGCAGACAGAAGTTAGCACTCTGCATAGTATATACTGCCTAAATACTTCGATAAACATTTTCGACTAAATTCGATTAGTGAGTTTGGCACTAAATTCGTCCACATTCTTGAAATCCCAGAACGAACAGGACCAAAAGTGATCTGAAAGTGATCAAAAAACAGTGAGGAAAGAGTTTTTGAGAGCAGCCAATACAATCAATGAATGTGCGTGTTTGTAAAAAACTAAATCAACATTAAGACGTTTTAACTTCAAAGCGTTGCATTCCGGTCAAAACACCCATAATCCATAATAACACTTTCCCCAGTCTCTCACATCAAAATCCAGACACATATTTGTTTAGAGCTGTTTAAACGCTGCTTGATCTGTGCAGATTTCTCTCCTGATTCACACCAGAACACTTTTTCAATGCAGAAAGCATTATCATTGATTATGGACTCATATTTTGGACAAAAGCAATGGTTAAAAGTGAAAAATATCCTGATGAATTTGTTTCATCTTTTGTCTTCTCCAGATGTTAACTGATGGACTGGAGTGCTGTGGATTACTTGTGGATTATTGTGATGTTTTTATCAGCTGTTTGGACTCTCATTCTGACGGCACCCATTCACTGCAGAGCATCCATTGCCGAGACACTGATGCAATGCTACATTTCTACAAATCTGATGAAGAAACACACTCATATACATCTCGGATGACCTGAAGGGGAGGAAATTCATCAAATTTTCATTTTTGGGTGAACTATTCCTTTAAAACTTAAAATGTTGATTCAAATCGATTTCAGTTTAAATTCAACATCGTTTTGGGTAAAAACACATCAACTGCATTATTACATGTCACTCAAAGTTACTGACACTGTGAAAAAGAAGTCAAAAAGACAAAACCAATGCATTTAAGCTCATCAATGTTCTTGGAAATGCAAGTATGCTCAGAAGAAAGCAGGAGTGAAGGGCAGCGGTATAAATAAACGAGGGGATGAGCAATCTTTCTGGGTAGTTATCAATCACTGCTGTGTTCTCACTGAGGCCGGGCCGCGCGATGACTCACTGCTGTAGCAAGAGCAGCGGTGTCCGTATCCCAGCAGTCATGGGTCAAACCACACACTCTCTCTTGCTCACTCACTCGCACAAACACCCGGGCAGGTCACGCGGTTATTCATGCACACACTCGGCTGAGCTCTCCAGCTAACAGGAAATGAGCCAATCAATAGAATGAGGCCCAGGCTGTCAATAGGGGCTCGACGCTTTCGGATTTGTGCCCCGCTAAAGAGTCCAGGGCTAATGCGGTGTGCCAGCACTAACAGAAGGGTGACGTGACCTCTACCTGCTACAGAGAATCTCGCGACTGCAATGGAAACCTATTATGTGTGCAACTGCTCACACTGGACTGCAAGCATGCAAAATTATTCTGAACAGCAGGATATTAGAAAATTCCTGTTTGGGGGGGACACACTAAAAAGTTGTGGGGGTGGGGTAATATTACTTGGAAAAAAAAAGTGCAACACTCAGTCTAGAAGAAAGGATTTAAAGGGATAGTTTCACCCAAAAATGGAAATTATCTCATGATTTACACACCCTGTAAAGAGCCAGCACATTTCCGATTGGATTTGTGTGAAAGAATAAAGTCATATACACCTAGGATGGCTTGAGGGTGAGAAACTCAAGCAACCATCCCTTTGAGCTTTATTAGATAAAAATAAGTGACGTCACTTGTTTTTTAACTAATAAAGTTGAAATCTTTTCCTCTAGTGTGAGTATTGCACCTTCTCCTCAAGTTAGAAAAAAAGTAAAAATTCAAAATGATTTAATAAAAAAAATTTAAAAAATTAATAAAATGATAAATTATATTTATCTAACAAAGCAGACTGTGCAGGACAAGTCTTAGTTTTGTATTAGTTGACCATGAACAAGAAAATATAGCACTTCGCAAAATCATTCACGGCCATCAATCCAAGAGCTGTCTTTGCACAATCTTTGAATTTAACCTGCACCTTTCACCAAAAATCTCCATAAAAATATGAATTTGCAAAGTTTTTCATGAGCATAAAAGCTCTTGAAGGCAGTATACAACAAGGCCAATTAAAACAACCTGTGTTTACATGAAACCAATTAAATTCTAGCTGGATAAATCATGCTAAAGCTAGGTTATTTCAGTAGAAATCCAAATGCAACCCAACAGGACAAAAGGTATTAAATGTAAATGCAAATACCAAGCCAACTTGTGGTTTCTTAAACACCTGCTGTTGCTTATTTTGTTAATATTCAATTCAAATCAAGATGTAAAATGAAGCAGCAAGGATATTACAGTAAACTTACAAAAACAATACAATACCAAAAAATTCCAGCAAAATTTGTCCTTTTTAAAAGCCTTGGGTTTTTCAGTTTAAATATTCATTTATTTTTGCAATTACATGATCTTCAAGAGTCAATGTAGCTGAACACTGCACTTCTTAACAAGCTATGAATCCAAATAATACAGAACAGTAAGCAATGTAAAATCAACACAGCACTGCAAAAACAAATCTTTGCATTTTTTGCATCGTTCTGGTAAATATCAAACCAGCAGTTGTAGCAACAAAACATGGATGAACTCGTCTGTATAAAACAATTAGCCAAGCTATCAATTTCAGCAGTTTTACTTGAACAATTTGGCAATAAGAATCAGATGCTAATGTACCTGCTACATGCTAACTACCTCACCAAGCAATGGTTTACTAATCACCAGTGGTTTATTTATCCCACAACCAATATTTATTCCAGCTGCAATATTAAAAGCAACTAAAAAATCAAACAAACATGCCAGCTAGCAGAGTAAAATCCCAAAAGAAATTCATTACACAATTGCAAAAACAAATATTTGCTTTTTTTGTGGAAAATAACAAACCCGTATTTGGTACAGCAGCACAACTTCAATAAATCAGTCCACATAAAACAATTAACCTGATAAATCAATAATTAAGGCAGTTTTATTTTAACATTTTTCCAGAATAATCAGATGCTAATCACTCACAGCACATGTACATCACAGAGATGTCTATTTGATATCTGTGAGACGTATTGTTTAGAGTGTTTGCTCATCGGCAATACATATATAAAATGTTTCCGATCAGATGTCAAATAGACGCTTTGAAGATGACTTTAAGATGTTTAAGATTTAGAATGTGTGTAAAAATGACATATTAAAGACGTCTATCCAATGTTTGTATACAGCAGATGTTTTCCAGATGAAGCAATCTTTAGCAAACATCTTGCAGAGATACCATGATGCATCAAAAGTACAGAACTAGCCAACATAATATCAAAGAAACCCTAAAATGGCCAACCTGTTTAAGTTGTTGTTTGTTCGGTGTGTTCACCGTGACTTGCCGCTGGGTGGAGATGGGAGTGGCGGGAAATCCTTTCTGATTTGTCAAATGGGCTTGATGACATCAAAGGTCACATGCTGGTAGAAAAAATGGACTGGTTAACAAAAAACACAGCTTTACGTACAAATTCCTCTTTATTGATGGCTAATAGCTTTGTGTGCTCTGTGTTTTAAATTGAATGTAAATTACACACATACGCAAATAAAGCAAAAAAAAGCACCAAAAAAACAAAAAAAACATTGTCATATGCAACCCGTTACTTTTCTCAGCACTGAGAGTCGAACCAATCATTCTGCTGGATGCAATTACTTCTGCCAAAGATAGATTATTATAAAACCCTCTTTTGTGCAGAACCACTTCCTTCCGCGACAGATTCAAATCTCAGTTTGACAGTTTAACAGCTGACCTACTAATTCAAAAACATCACTTTAGAACTAGTAACGCCGAAACGTTAAGTTGCTTCATTATTGTATCACTTTTATGTAGAGTATAGTATTATGAGAGAGTGATGGACTGAGCGAGTGTGATTAACTGCATCTGATACAGCATTCATTCTTCAGCTCAATCTCATCTTCACAATAAAACATTAGTTTGAATGTTCACTGAGGAAAGCGATATCTTTGTCGTACTGTCCTTTCATCTGTTACGGTTGATTTCCGATGACAGCACTGCTTAATGTGTTTGTTAACTGCGTCTTACAAGCTGTTGTTGAAAGTAAAAAGAACTTGCTTGTTTATAACAGTATTTCAGTCTCTTTTAGATAGGCCTAAATGTCTTTACTGCTGACTCACTCATTAAAAACACTCTCTGTTCGCCATCTAATGCCAGAATAATGCCACTAAAATCACCATCACAAACACACACACACATACACTGTTTCCCAATACTATACTATAATTAAATTATTTTTATAGAAAATAATATTAATATTTAATAAACAACAACAGCAGCCATTAAAAAAGTTGATAGACAATTCAGTCAAAATTACAAAGGCGGCGCTCTGATTTACAGAATTAAAGTTACATGAAATATAATGTGATGAGATTTTGCCCAAAACTATTTGCTCTGGAACAAATAATAGATTAATGATAGTAGTAAGATAAGATAATAGTGCAAGAGGAGTGATACAAACTGAGAAACGGTTGGAGTTCTGTTATCACTAGAATATCACAAGCCTAGAAAAGGCTCTCAGCCAATGAGATTCGAGGACCAGAAAGAACTGTTGCGTATATGATTGAATAATCAGCGTAACATAACTTGCAGTATGCATAGACACATCTAAAATGATGCAATAGTGCATCATGGGTAAGTCATGCTCTGGGAAACCTTATTTCTGGATTCCGGCTCAAAACCTTTGTTTATAGCTGAATCATTTTCCAGAGACAGGTTTGCCCTTGCAAGGACAGTCCTGACTTCAGGGGAAACTTTAAAAAGCTAATTATCTGCAAACTCCATGACGAATTGCTCAGATAACCTTATCCCTGGTGTGGGAAAAAAAGAAAAATAAGGCCATCAGCAGTTCTTAAAAAGGGCCCGAGCATCCCTTTTTGGGTGAGGAAGCCCAGGAAAGCGCAAACCATTTGTAATGTTTTGTGTTAACCTGGCAATTAGGAGAGATAATGTGCCTAACCAATGTCATCATCACCTGTGCTTTGGAGAGCAGGGAACATTACTAAATGGACTAAAGGAGGAATGGAGGCCAGGTGCTCGGCTGCTGGGCATTCTCCTCATGAATAGCATTCTTTTTATACCGCCGCATTTCACAGTGACGCTGGTAAGCGTCCCGTCAGAACCACATCCTAGCAAAAAGAGTGAAATCCGACTACAATCATATCGCACGGACATGGAAACAAACAAAAAGCAATCTCTTTCACTCTGCCTCACATCGCGACATAATGGATTTTCAATCACTGTAAGAACTGTAAATTAAAAACATGTTATTGGCATAACCAGCGTCGTGTTGCTGGAAGACTGACAGGAAATAGTACATCAGCAAGCAAACATCTCCAAAAAAATAAAGAAGAAGAAAATGCTTGATATTGAATAATCATCTGTGCTCACACGCAGAGGGAAAATGATTTAGATTCGTTTTATTGACCGACAGAGAGCACGACCGTTATCCAAACAAATTAAGGGCGGGAAAGCGCGCGCTTTGCCCTCAGGCTCCGGGGACTTCAATTACATTTGAGTGCGTGTTTGCAGAACTGTCTGTTGGATTTTCCCTCTTTCCATCTGAGTTTCCACAAATCAATTTGTCATATGCAGGAACATGTAATGAGAAGCAATTTATTTTACACTTGCGTGAATTAGACGTTCCCCACTCCGCTTGTTGACATTTCAGTTCTAGGAGTTTACGATATTCAGCCTCCGCATAACAGTGAGTGGCTAAAGGTCAATTAATCATCAAAAATATTTGAATATGAAACAGGTAAAGCATCTCTCGGGATTATTTACAAGAAGCTAGTGAGATGAGAGAATTGGTTGGGTATTGTGTTCTTAACATCTACAGTAAGCCTACCTAGGTAACGAATTGAGGTTATAAAAACATTGTGGGAACATTGTTTTGAAACGTTTTTAAAATGTGACGTCCAGTTTTATTGTCATGATTATAACTTTACGTAAAAGTTACAAAAACTTTTCTTACAACGTTCTACTAACTTTATTTTCCCCCCAAAAATTAAACGTTATTTGAATTTTTTTATTTATTTTAGAAGAACGTGAAAATGTCCAGAATTCTTGTCATGATTACAACGTTTTTTAAAGGTTACAAAAACGTTTCTTACAGTGTTCTGCTAACTTTATTTTCACCCAAAATGAAATGGTATTTAAACGATTATTGTTAATTTTCTAAGAACATTAAAACGTTTAGGTTTCTTGTGATTAAAACTTTAATTGAAGGTTGTTAAAATGTTTCTTACAGTGTTCTACTAACATTATTTTCACCCAAAAATATAAAGTTATATGAATGTTTCTTTTTAATATTCTAAGAACGTTAAAATGTCCAGTTTTCTCATCATGATTGGAATGTTATTTAAAGGTTACAAAAATGTTGTACTATTGTTATTTTCACCCAAAATATAACGTTATTTAAACGTTTGTTTTTAATATTCTAAGAACGCTAAAATGTCCAGTTTTCGTGCCGTGATTAGAACATTCAGTGTTCTTAAATCATTTCTACAACATATAACGCTATTTGAAGTTTATTTTAAATATTCTAAGAACGTTTTCCCTCAAAATACGAGAATGCTCATGAAATACACATAAGATCATAATTACATTCCAAGAATATTGTTCTAAGAACGTTTTCTCTCAACATTATGAGAAAAGATATCAAACATTAATGAAGTTATAAAGTTACATTTCATAAACATTGCTTTAAGAACATTTTGTCCTAACATTTATATAACATTTAAAAAACGTTAAAGTGAAAGTTAGCTGGGAAGAGCCACACAGCTCAGAGTGATTGTACGTTTGAGAACATTTACATAATTTGAGGGAAAACATCAAAATACGACATCTACACTGCAAACACACGACTCGATTCTTCATGGTTATTTCCGTGAACTTTGTTTGAGAGATTTGAGGTGTTGTGCTAATATTTTTAACAAGAGACATGAAGTTGCGAGTAATCAACAAGGGTGACCGCGGTAAACAGCTAGCTATTCTATTAGTATTAGCTGCTGAGTTGAAATTGAATTTCCAGTGTAAAACGAGGTAGAGTGATGTGAATACGATCGTAATGTGAGTTCAAAGTGTTTGCGGCTTGTCTAAGCGCACACTATCCTACTCCAGAGCTTTATCACCTCTGATATGAGTGTGTGTGTGTGTGTGTGTGTGTGTGTGTGTGTGTGTGTGTGTGTGTGTGTGTGTGTTAGTGCTTAGTGGCACCCCTCCGTATTCTGTGAAATGAAATAGATGGCAATAAGCTGGGATTAGGTTAGAGTCAGGTTTAATTCTAGTTTCCAGAATAACATCCGCTGCGAATCTATGGAGGTAATTGCACAAAGCCACCACACACAGACTCCAGGTCTGACCACATCCTGGACTATCCTGAATGTGTGTGTTTGTGGTGTCCTCATCCATATAAACAGATGTACTTGATGGAAATACTATGGTTTTTTTTGGACATGGAAATCATTTTTGTACCTGGCTTTGACGTACCTTGGAGTACCATCTAAATATTATAATACTATGATATTTTGAAAAATACTTCAATATGTTAATAAAAGTACCATGGTTTTCCTGTGGTAACCCAAGGTCATGTTACAAGTCCAAAATATCATGGTAGTACAATGTTACAATGTCCACAAACATGGTAATACCATGTTTTTAATCCCCTTTTGTAACCAAATACAAAAATACTATGGTATTACCATGTTTTACCATCTGAAATAAATTGACTGCTCACACAACAAAATACCATGGTATTATTGTACAATGTTTTACCATCTCTTAGAAGAAATGACCATGTTTTTTGGACATGTTCCATAGAAACAGTATGGTAAGTACCTTGTAAACCATTTAAAAACCATGGTATATGAGTATGGTCATTACAAAAGTGCCAAAAGTACTATAGTATTACCATGCTAATACAGATCATGTTGTGGTTGACAGGTGATTATCGGCTAATTTTAATATTCTTTAAAAAAACAATAATTATCTAAAACACCATGGTTGTACCACATGGTACAATGTCCAAAAACATGGTAAAACCATGTATTTTGATCATGTTTTAGAAGTAAAGTGACTACTCATGTAAAGTGACTGCTCACACAACCAAATACAAAAATGGTATTACCATGTTTTACCATCTCTGACAAGAAAGTAACATTTTTATTTTTTATTATTATATATATATTTTTTTACAAGATGTTATGATTTTTTTTTGCGTGTTGTATAGTAGTAATTTTGTTGTGTGTTTTTATTTTTTAAATTGTTTTAATACAATGGTACATGAATATGGTCATCACAAAAGTGCCAAAAAATACCATGGTATTCTTCAAACCACATTTAAGTACCAATGCTACGGTATACAAAAAAGCACCATGGTATAACCCCAGTTCTTTTTCAGTGTGGAATGCAGTTTCATGCTCCTCAGAAACATTAAATAGGCATTTGATAAATAAGTATAAATAATATATTTTGTTGTGTTTGCGCAGTGCCTCTCTGGGTAACTTTGGTTAAGCGTTACAGCTAAGTGAAGGAAGCACTTTTTGCCTTTGAAGATCCCCGACTGGACTGTAAATGCAGTTCTTCAGTTAAAAACCCTTAAACCTCTGATTTGTTTTGATGTCAGATGTGTTCTTGCGTTAGCACAGATCTTGGCTGCCCTCTCGTGAGAGGAACACAATGCAGTGAGGTGTTTGGGTCCTGTCAAGCCGTTGGAGCAGGGCCCTTTCGTAAGCGGGGGCCGACAGATGGAAGATAATAGCATTTCCAAACTTTCCATTTAGAGGATTAAAATGCAGCAGTGGCCACAACCCCCTTCACATTCAGACAGGAGGGACCGCTGAGGCTGGGAACATATGCCTGCTGCGGACAGCACAGCCAGAGGGGCCAACAACACACGTCCTTCAGCCAACTGACCCCACAATCTCTCTGGCTCCGTTCCTTCCTTCCCTCTATCTCTGCAAGCTGTTTACTTCTAAGCAAAGCTCCAGACCGGCCTCAAACGGTTATGTGTAGAACAGTGATTTTCAGCTGGCTTTGCTTCTCGGTCCAGATATGACATTGAAAATGTACTGAAATTGTTTAATATTAAAGTGTAAAACGTTTTCTTAACCCAGTTTTAAAAAAATAGTTCACTCAAAAATTTCCTCAACCTCAGGCCATCCAGTATATACAGTTCCCTCCATAAGTATTGAAACAGTAAAGACAAAATTGCTTTCTCTGCTATGGATTCAAGACATTTGAAAATATGATTAAATAGATGAATATGTGACAAAACTACAGAATGTCACATTTTATTATTAGGTCTTTCGACACATACATGTTTTACCAAATAAAAAGGACAGCACTTTTAGAGTTCATCCCACTATTTGATTTTTAGCATAAGTATTGTAATAGTTGGATTTAAGGCAGATGTAAAAGATTAAAAGCTAATATTTAGTTGCAGATCCCTTGCATGCAATCAGAGCAGTGAGTCTGCAACCCAAAGACATCACCAGACTCTTGGTCTTATGCTTTGAAATGCTTTCCCCAGCCTTTAATGCAGCCAATTCCAACTGTTGCTTGTTTTGGGGAGTTTCTGTCTTGGGGTGTTTATGTTAATGTTCAATTGGATTTAAATCTGGAGATTGATTTGGGCAATCTAAGACTTTACATTTCTTTGCCCTGATAACGTCCTTGTCTGAACTAGCAGGGTGTTTTGGGTCATTGTCCTGATCCAATATGAAGTGCTTTCTAATGAGTTTGGTGGCATTTTCTTGAATATTGGTAGGCAAGATGATTTTGTACCCTTCCAAATTCATTCTGCTGCTGCCATCATACATTAAGTCATCATTAAAATGAAGAGGTCCTGTTCTAGAGACAGCCATCTCCACCAAGCTTTACAGATGAGGTTGTGTGCTTAGAATCATTTGCAGTTCCCTTCATTAAAATGTTTTGGTTTTTTTTCACTTAGATAAAGGTTAATCTTTGTCTCATCGGTCCATCAACTCTACAGGCTCACATTTGTGAAGAATCTTGCCTTTCTATTTTTGGTGCTGATCAGAGGTTTGCATCTTGCTGTGTATCTTCTGTAATTCTGTGTCAAATTCTCCTACGGACTGTAGATTGTCAGAGCATCACCCCAGCTTTCTGGAGGTTGTTGGTGATTTTACAGACATGTATTTTAGGATTAATTTTCACAACTTTTATGATTTGTCTGTCATCAAGTACTGTGGTTTTTCTCAGCTGATCAGGTCGTCGTTGGTTGCTGATGTCGCCGGTAGTTTCCAAACTCTTGATTTCTCCATGCCCTTGAGAGTCCAAACAGCTGATAAAAACATCACAATAATACACGAGTAATCCACATCACTCAAGTTATTGTGATGTTTTTATCAGCTGTTTGGACTCTCATTCTGACGGCACCCATTCACTGCAGAGCATCCATTGCTGAGACACTGATGCAATGCAACATTTCTCCAAATCTGATGAAAAAACAAACTTAACCTGAACTTGGATGGCCTGAGAGCGAGTACATTTTTTTCTTTTGATTTTATTTTTTTTTTTTGGTGAATTTTTTTTTTTTTATAGAGAGATATAAATATAATTTTAATATATTATAATAGTATAATTTATATTTTAAGTTTGAGTTAGTTCAGCTGAATCTTGTATATCTTTTAAAAAAAATTAAGCTGAAATTGGTTAAATTAACTTGATGAGTTAAAACGTATGTTTAATTGACTTATTGATTATATATATATATATATATATAATTATTATTATTATTATTTTATTTTTTTAATTTTATTATTTTTTTTTTTCTATCTGAACATTTTATCTATTTATAAGATGGGCATTAAAGTGCATTGTTTTTACACCATTTTTTCAGTGTATTTTAGCATTCATGATATGATTCCTCTATATTAAGCATTATCATAATTAACCACTTCATCTTCATTCTGAAGGAGTTACTGAGCTATTGTTGTGAATAAATTTAAACAAGGTATTTCTACACAACTGAAATGCCACCTTAACAGTTGATGTCCCCTGTAGGCTATTCCTGATTCACTAAGACGTTTACGAACTGCTACAGACAGAATTACATTACACTGGAAGATGCTCATCTGTTCCTAAAGAGGGCAAGGATTCACACTTCATCCTTATTGCATTATTGCTTAATGGAGAATTATGTCAGAGCATCATGGCTTTAATTATCTGGCCAGCAAGTCTATTAATAATGTGGTAAGACCAGAAACAGGCCGCATCTGTCTGCCAACCGCAAACTATAATGAATTTACAAGCCCCCTCACAAAGCAGGGCTTAAAACATTAAGTATGCTCGAAAATAAAGCTGAAGGAGGCAGGTGGTGTGTTAGTTTCCTTTCAATTTACAAGAAACGTAAAAAAACAAACTTGAGTCAAAGAGGATAAAAGTTATGTGAACAGTGTGATAACAGAAGAGCACAACTCCAGAGAAAAGCATTTTGGGCAAAATATTTAATTAAACAACAATTTAATTAAAAACGTGCACAAAATATCTACATTTCAAGCAAGTGACATAGCCAGTTTACTTACTAAACTGTTCCCTGTCACTGCATCTGCGAGACACAAAAAATACATTTCTCATATTATAATCAACAAAGATGTCAACGTCTGTATGTATATGCAGTCGAGTGGTTCATATAGGCTACATGTGCTTTTGCCTATGTCTGGAGATAACAAAGGTGGCAAATTTAGGCTATAAAATGTTGTGGGAACATTGTTTTGAAATGTTTCTAAAACACTGAAATGTCCAGGTTTCTTGTCGTGATTAAAACGTTATATAAAAATTACAAATACATTTCTTACAGCGTTCTTCTAACTTTATTTTTACCCAAAATATAATGTTATCTGAACATTTATTTTTAATATTCTAAGAAAGTTAAAATGTTATTTAAAGGTTGCAGAAATGTTTCTTACAACATTCTATTAACTGTATTTTTTCCTAAAATATAACATTATTTGACAGTTTATTTTTATAATATTCTAGTTTTCTTGTCGTGATTATAATGTTATTTAAAGGTTACAAAAATGATTCTTAGAACGTTCATCGAGTACAAATAACATTCTGAGTATTCCGAGAATGTTGAATTTAGAACGTTTTCTCTCAACATTATGATTAAGTGTATCAAACATTTATAAGGTTATATGAATGTTCCATAAACATTACTTTAAGAATGTTCTGTCCTAATATTTAAAGTTGTGATGACATTCCCTATTAGCTAAAAACAAACCTCACACTGAAAAAAAATTTGCGTAACAAAATAGTAAATTTCACTCAAAATTACAAAGAAACGGCAAGTAACACAATGAATTAAATGTGAAATATTGTAGTAGCCTAGATAGTATTTTTCTTTTAAAATGTTCTCCAACAATCTTTATTTACAACTTCGAATCATTTTTCAGAATATTCAAGGGGGCGATAGAGTTACGTTAACATCGCTAATATTAAAAAAAAGTTAAAGTGACGTGTAGTCAAGTATGGTGTCCCATCCTCAGAATTTGTGCATTGCATTTATCCCATCCAAGTGCACACACACACAGTAGTGACACCCGGAGAAGTGGGCAGCCATATTTGTCTGCGGGGCCCGGGGAGCAGTTGGGGGTTGGGTTGTTGGTAGTGGGTTTCTGCTGAGTCGTGGTTTTGAGGGTGGAAGAGAGCGCTGGTCATTCACTCCCCCCACCTATAATCCCTGCCGGTGCCAAAACTCGAACCTGCGACCTTTGAGTTGCAACTCGCTAACCATTAGGCCACGACTGCCCAGATCATTATTCAGATAAGTTACTAATGTAGGCTACTGACTAACTTGTTCAGCAAGATCCACTTCAAACTGTTATCAGTAGTTCACTTGAAAAACAAAACTTATGCAAAAGACGCATTTTACATTGTATACGCAGAACGCAGTGGCGCGTGAAATATGTTTCGCGCAATTTGCGTCGCTCCCGTCAATAATCAACAAAACTATCTGCAGTCCAAGAGTGCAAACAATCGCTCTTGTTGTAATCAACCAAGCTATCTGCGCTTACCACACACTGGGCAGAACATTAGATTAGACGTTAATTTGATGAAAAGTGCTCACAGGACATAAGCAGGCAGATGTCAAAGAAAGGCACTGGGGGGAGAAAAGAGCTAATATTCCTGGAACAGAGTGAAAAATTCGTTCTAACAGCAGCAAATGCAATTTTGCAGCCCCCTCCAGCTCCACGGCAACAAACAGGAGAAATATGTTTACTTGTTTTAATTTCTTTTTCATGTAATGTTGACCCTGAGGGCTGCAAATATTTCCCCTGCTCTCGCGCTCTCTACATGGTGATTAAATTCAATTTTATTCAAATGAAATCTCCCACTCTGCGCCGGCACACACTCACACACTTACACACAGATAATTAAGGAGTGGAAGCGTTTTCTTGCCTTCCTCGCTTTTCTCTAATTACAATCCTGTGAGAAATACAGGAGGAAACGCAGCGAAACACGGAGGTTTCCTCGGAGGGGAACGTGCACTGACAGACACGCGCCATAATAACTGCGCGCATGATCACAGTTATGATTACACCATGACCCACAGATACCTGGAATTAGATCATACAGCATATTTATCTACATGTCAGACTGTCATTGAGGTTTATAGTGCAGCATGCACGCAGAGAGCGAGCACAACTGAGGCCACATCGAATAAAACCAGAGGGCTTCTAGAGGCTTCTGTTCATATCAGCCATCTTTTGCTTTTATTCAACAATAAATAAAGAGATTTAACTTTCCACGTGTTTATCTATAAACTAGGGTATTTATTGAATATTCATACATTAAACTAGGTTCATAATCACTTCAAGAGCAAAAAATTTTGTTAATCAGTTGTACAATGCATGTTCCAGTGAACTGACTCAAGACTAAAACTCTGATCTGCTTAAAAACTACTAGCTTTTATTTCTATCTATCTATCTATCTATCTATCTATCTATCTAAACAAGGAACGTTTCGGCAAGGCTTTCTTAAAGTTATAAACAAACGTTCTTCCAGTAAAATTAATAGAACATCAAAACGTTAGCATTAGTTTTTTCTAAAACGTTTTAGTCTAACATTTTTAAATGTAACTACTTGTTTCAGAATGTTCAGGGAACATTCAAAAGTAACATTTCAATGACTTCTGCAAAATGATCAAATGGAATATTCCCTTAACGTTTGCAAAACCAAGAAAATATATTTTTTAAAACATTTTTAAAAATCTGGACATTTAAAGTGCCCCTTTATGGAATATATTTTGAACATTAGCTTTCATGCATTGTGTAATGTATAGCTGTATGTGAATGCAAACAAACTGCAAAGTTGTAAAGCTGAAAAGTGCATCATAAATAAAGTTACTGTCTCTCAAAAGAAAGAACCGCTTAAACGAGTTGTTTCAAATTCGAATCCCATTTCCGTTGTTAATTTGCATAATGCCCGCCTACATTCTGCTTGGACCTCCCACAAAAACTCGAACCCTCTTCAAACGCTGCGGTTCGCTCATGTGGATAGCATAATGTCGAGAAGACGCTGTGCTCTGTGCAGTGAAAGTAAATTCGGTTTATTTTCAGTTCCAAAGAATAAGGCTGAGAAGAATCAGCAGTTAAATTCATCTTTACTACGATACCACAGCAGTTTAATCACAACTTTTTGCTGGTTTTCCGGTCATTTCACAGATGACTGCTTCTCCAATCTCAGCGAGTTCAACGAGTAAATCGGTTGTCTTTGAAAGATGGTCAGTGCCCAGTTTGTTTGGACCAGCTTGCTCCTCTCAATCACAACCTGTATGATTAATAATTATGTTGCTGTTAGGTTCTGTCGAGCGTGCAAAATATGCAGTTTTGTGTGTTGTGTTGTGTTGTGTTTACACTCCGGGTCTCCGGGTAACTCACGTTATAGTTCTGCTGATCAGCTGTGGACCGCTATTGTCTAGAAATGTGTGGATTAATATAGAGTGTCTGTTGTACTTGGAGTCATGATAACGGATGGAGCAATACGCTGGTTTACAAACTGCAGTGCTTTATCAGTACTCCACGTCTGTGTTCCGCTAACACATACGCCATTATTGCTTGGGTCTTTACTACGTTCTGTTTCTGACATGTGCTTTATGCAGTAGACCAATCACAACAGACTGGGTCATCGGACCAATCAGAGCAGAGTAACATTATGCAAAGGAGGGTTTTGGAAAGATGAATCTTCGAAGAAATTTTTGACATATAAGGTGAAATTGAATGCATATTATATGAAAATTAAAGTGTTTTTTGACCTTGCATGCAATTATGAACCTTTCAAAAAGCATAAATGGGGCACTTTAAAATGTTCAGTGAGCATTTAGAAGTAAAGTTTTTGTAACATAATGGAAACATTTGCAAAACGTTCTTAAAACATATTTTATCATATCTATCTATCTATCTATCTATCTATCTATCTATCTATCTATCTATCTATATAACAGTTTAAGATTCGCTAGCTATGGCTCAACTGGTTGCATGATGGGTCAAATATCACTCATTCTCTCATTTGCTTTCAGTGTCTTTCTGGCGGGAATCTGAACACCTGGCAAAGGCTAATCCTGCGTATGCAAGAACAATTACGGCTAATCTCCTGCAGTCTGCCTTAAGCGCAAAACTAAATTAAATGAATGCTGAGTTTATGAAGTTTGCCTTTCTCTCTTTATGCAGCCTATCTTTTGAAGGTCACAACCGAAAGACGACATACTTGTGCATGCTAGCTGATGAGCCACGATTTGCTACACGCTATTGCTAGTAAATCTAGATCATATAGATAGTATTTTTGGTTCATTGGAAGAGACAGACATTTTGTACGTCTGCTAAAAGTTTCATTAACTTTGATGACCTCGAAGCTAATGCTAACAGAGATGGACTAAAAGCCACAAAACTCCCATTTTGATTTCACGGGTCTGTCAAGGCTTTTCACAGGTTAAAGGCTAATTGTATCTGAAATGAGGTTTTAAGCAGCAGAATTATTAGAGGTCGGAGGACACAGTCCTTCCGCAGCTGATCTGAGACCAGTTTCCTCTGTCTATTATAACTCCAATCAAAAATAGCCAGATGTCTGTGGAGAAAAAAAGTTTCTCGTAGAGATAGACGAAGGAATTAGCTGTTAGCTAAAAAGTAGCTTAAACATTTTACTTAAAGACTTCTTTTAAGGTTTTGTGTTAGTTACTGCAATTAGCTTAATATATAAACAGAACAAATGGCCTCATTTAGCAAACGTTCACACGTGCATGTGTGTGTGTGTATGACTAGCCATTTCAGAGACGCTAATAAATAGAGCCAAGCTCAGTGTATCAGATCCCTCATCCACTTCTGGACTAATGGAGCGTTTAGGAGCTTTTGGAGGAGAGCAGCGATTAGTTTGTCGTCCCTGACTGGACAAAGATGCTTCATTAGCATGCCAGTAACTCACGACGCTGTTTTTCATTAAACTTAGAGGACGGCTTATATGTCTTTCTCTCGTCGTCTGTCACGCACACACAGACTTCACAGACAAGACATTTGTATTCAAACAGCGACTCAAGACAACTTTCAAGCTGTGTTTACATTCATAATATTGCATACTACCATACTACAAATACCATTTCTGTAGTATGTTTACCATTACAATAACCATATTTATTTATGAAATGATAACCGGACACCACTCATACAGTAAATTTGTAGTACATACTGTAACCAGTTCACTGTACAGCAATACTGTACACTGTAATTTTTTTAAAACAGGTAAGTAAAATGTTTAGAATGCTAAACACGGCATGCTACACTTTTATGTGCTAATGCGTAAAACAACACATAATACAAATTGAATGTTAAAACACTAAGTGTGCTAAATGTTTATATGGTAAATACACTGTATACTTAAAATAAGATGTGAAGCAGGATGCATTCTGTAACGCTAAACATTTAGCAAACCATAACAGTAGTTTGCGAACTTGTCACTTGACCTGCATTTAACTGTAAACTCAAATTCTTTTTTCATCTTTAATGCATTTTTTATGCAAAAAAGTATATATTTTTTTTATTTTGACAAATAATTTGTAAAAAAAAAAAAAAAAAAAAAAAAATCTTAATAGAATTAAAATAAAATAAAAATGTATATTTAATACATTTCCGTGCAAAAAAGTCTACATTTTTTAAAGTTTAAAGGTCAAAATAAAAAAAAAATCTTGCAAAATAATAAAATTCTAATAAAACTCTAAATCTACAACATTAATCTTTTATCCATTTTTGTGGAAGAATGTCTCAACTTTTGGAATTTTTAACAAATAAGGAGTCAAAAGATGATGTTTAAAATAATAATAGAATTACAATAAAACTACAAATCCAAATTGTGCATCTTTAATCCATTTTTGTGCAAAAAAGTAAACTTTGGAAGTTTCAACAAATAATAATGATTAATTCAACAAATAATAACAAATAATGATTTAAAAAAAATATGATAAAAATCCTAATAGAATTAAAATAAAACTACTAATCCAAAAACATGCATCTTTAATGCATTTTTGTGCAAAATGACTCAAATTTGGTAAGTTTTAATGTATGGGTTTAAAATAACAACAATAATAATAGAATTAAACAGAATTATTTTAATAGAATTAAAATAAAACTCCAAATCCGAAATGTCCATGTCCAACTTGGTCTAGTTTTTATTTGCCACACATGAGTCAGCAAGGCCGTTCATTTCCTGTCACATGACAGGTGATCTCAGCTTGGCCAGCACTAAATTCTCCTTTAGTATTTCACTGCCATGATCCATAATATCAAAGCAGGCCTTGTCTTTCTCTAAATGCATTTTAATATCTGTAATTGCGAATCTGGCACGATCCCAGCGCCCTGTTCTGAACGTAACGACACGAGTGGAATATCAATGCCCCCGAGAGAGAGAGACAGACGGGTCAGAGCGACACTGTCACTTGCAGCTCCGTTGTGCTGGCAGAATTTGTCTTAGGCGGCATCGGTCCAGTGCCTGTAATTAGGGGGGAGCGTGTGCACATCAAACGGCCCTGCCGCGGCGACGGGGTCACAGGGGGGTCATGCAGAAACCCGCTCTCTCCCGTTTCATCTGCTGACTTCAAAACAACTTTCAGCAGCATCAAAGATGGATATCGAGATGCTGATCACGTCTAACAGCACAGAAAGAAATAAAGAGAGAGACGGATAGAGAGAGAATCACAAATGACAGATACATTTACACACACACACACATACAAACATATTGAAGGCAAAAGACTAAATATAATATAATCTAATATAATAAAAATCCGTACATAAAAACAAAAATGAATGAGAAACAGAGCCTGCTTTTTTCGTTGAGTATGTTTATCTACGCCAAAAACGCAAACAGCTTCTCCTCCATCTTTCCATCACTGACGGAGCTGAGAGAAGAAAGATCACATGAGCTCTACCTTCTTCTTTCCTATTGGCTGTCGCTCCCGAAAGTCGCTCTTCATTTGCATTACTTTTAAGGATTCTAGGATTCTTCGTTACGTTGCTGGACACGCCCCCAGCCCCGTTCACACTACAAGTGACACGCAATGACAAAGACGGTGCGTTCCAAACAGGATGTATCGCCCTCTGAAGGGCACTTCGGAGTGAAAACAATCATGGCCGCCATATTGAAGGGTCGTTCCAAACCAAAGTGCTCAAAACTGGCCACTTCAAAGGGCCCTTCAGAAAGAAGATTTTCAAAGGGTACAACTGATGGACACTTCGGGCTCCCATGATCCTTTGCGCAGATTCTTTGCATGATGACAGCGCCTCCGTGTGGGCACATGATGATGATGTAGAAGGGCACTTCAAGAAACAGTTGTTTGGTCCCCTACACCTTTCAATCCTTCAAAGCTCTCACTCTGGACGGTAAACCCTTTGAAGGGATTAGGTCATAGGGATGAGCCCTTCCGAATGGTACGCAGGGAATGACACGAACCCATTCATTTCAATGGAGAGCTGGCGATTTCCGACGACGGCGACCGAATAGAGAATGTAGAGAGTTTTGAGCGATGTGACAATGTTTAAAATTTTTGAAATTTATGCAAGTGAGAGTTTCTTTAGGGAGAGACAGTAGGAAAGAAGAAGGTAGAGCTCATGTGACCGTTCTCCTCTCAGCTCCGGCAGTGATGGAAAGATGGAGGAGAGGTTGTTTTCGTTTTTGCCATAGATAAACATACACAATGGAAAAAACAGCTGTGTCTCGAAATATCTCAGAGCGTAAGAGCATTCATAACTTTATGAACAGAGTTTGTGTGCAAGTGTCACGACGGCTTGCGCGGTGCATTATGGGATCTACAGTTGCACCAAACAAATCCTGACTGATGTTTCACTTTAGTTGTGCGAAACAATTAGCCGATGTTTTAAAAGCCAAATTGTTTTTTTAATTAGATAAAGATACATTTAGAGCGGCTAAATGTCAACGAGGCTTCGATTTGACAAAACAACTCTCAGCCAGATTAATCTTCTTGCCTCGGATGATTCATGGTATTTTTCATAATGGTTTATTTTTAACAGCGCTGGTCTCCGGGAAAAGCTTTTAATCTGTTTGAATGTGATCATTTGAAATGAATAAATAGCAATTTACTGACCTCTGAACTTCAGAAATCTACTTTTCAGAAATAAATTTATAAAAACCCCACATTTTCAAGAGCAAAAGCTTGTTAAAGGCCAACTGATTTCCATGACCTTTACAGTTGTTTTTGACTACTGGATACGGATTTGAAGAACCATTTAGATTAAATTTGGGGAAGTCGACTCAATTTGTGAACTGATTCAAGTGATTCATTACAAATAACTAATTCAAAAGAATACTACAAACTGAATACAAGAGCAAAGCCTAGCCAAATATAATATATGTATAATTACTGATAATCAATTGCTACATTAATTCAAGTATTTTATTTATTTATTATTATTATTATTTGTATTATTTAAACCAGGTTTTTCATGGCTTTCCCAGAAAAATAAACACAGTCAAATACAAAGCACAGTTTCACTTCACATTTTATTAGAATCTTACCTAGTACTTCTGCACAGATAAACATTTGCCATCATCAGTATGCAAGCTGTGGTGGGTTATTTAATTAAACCTGCCTCTCGTGATGTTTCTGTTAATGCAAAGCAGAAACCCCAGAGTACAAATGCCATCGACACACTTCACGTCTACTGTCAGAGCGGCCGTAGACATCACTGGCGGAAAACAACAAACGGTGTTGAGATGAGAACGATGGTTGTCACATTAAACGTAAGGGGAGAGGATGCATTCACGAAGTTCAAACCTCAGTACGCACTTTCTCCCTAAAGATTCATTATCTTAGAAATGTAATTCAGATGTTCTTATTTAAAAAACAGTAAAAATGAAAGTGGGAGGAATAATAGTATTGAAAAATCATGGTGTACGAGAAAAAAAAATAGAAAAAGAAGGGCTGTTAATTTAATTTTCTGCAATTATTTTTGGAAATAATGCAATAAAAAGGAATGCAATTAATCATTTTCAAAATGTCCATTTAATGACAAAACTTCATTTTGGGACTTTCCTTGCATTAAATTACTTTGCATTTTGCACAATTCTCCAAAATCTGACATGCTAAAGCAAGTGAATGACTATTCCATCTGAAAATGTGTGGCGCCTCTTTCAGTTTAACAAAAAAGTTGGAGCGAGGGATTGTGGGAAGGGTCAGAAGAGTGCGGCATCCCCCAAGGCTATGTACTGGGTCCATTTTGACTTCAGTCTATAAGGACAATCCTGTCTGTAAAGGTCTTATACGAGTGTTTGTTTTCAAATTAATCGAGGGTGGGTTGGATAAAATTCTCAATGCTATTTGGATGATGAACCCGCAAGTACCGATGAAGGAGGCGTGCTGATTGATAATTGCTCACGTCAGAAGATGAAACAGCAAGGATGGGCAAACAACAAAAAGGAGAAAACAAATCCGAAGCGACAACCAGACCCTTTATTTGAATGTGACATGGCATTTGATAAGACTAGAAGTTACACTGAAGACCATTTTTCCAATTTGCGAGCAGGACATCTAGTATGTACACCTTATTGTGGGTCACATGACCCGGATCGCCCCTCAGTAGTCTAAGACCTCTATAGCACCTTGAGAAGGCAGATTGCGTATCTGTTTAACATCACCTATGACTATACGCTTAAATGTACGCCACTTCAACCTCTTGAATAAAAATTATAAATTCAACTTTTTTTTTCATCTTTCGACATTGTGTTGCAAAGATTCACAAAAATAAAAATCAATAAAAATAATAATCATAACAACAACAGTAATAATAATAAAAAACAGACAATAGTATTCAATATCAACGTCTACCAAGTATGCTAGAAAAACAAACCACCTGGCGCTGAAAAACTTTTTATCGAAGATTATAGAAGAATACATGAAGATGCGCAAATCTATCGTAACACAAATGTGTACGGTAACTGAAAACTGTAGCTTCTGATGCTGCCATAATTGATTTTCTTTATACAAGTATTAAATCTATATGTGACAAAAGACATTTAAATACTTGTTAAATCCCATGAGCCTAGCAAAAACTCTTCCTGTGACCCCCACCCGAACACTTGAATATAGAGAAAAATACCTGAAACTGTACAGATATAGACTGTCTATGTGATCTGTGACCGGGTAGCATGTTTTGGTTTGAGTTAGAAAAATATTTTGCACTCGTTAGAGAAAAAAATCAGGTATAAAGTAAACAGCACATACAGTGAATGATTATCCCATCTGAAAATGTATGGCGGCTCTTTCCGTTTAGTGAAAGAACCAGAGCGAGGGAACGTGTAAAGGGTCGGAAGAGTGAGGCATCCCCCAAGGCTATGTACTGGATCCGTTTCAGCTTCAGTCTATAATGACACGCATGCGTCCCACGCGCACCATTCATGGGTGGGAAACTCGGATTAGCACGACAGCGAATAAATGAAACAAAGACATGCAGTAGATGAATTTAAATTCTGTATGTGTTGACGAATAGCTGGTAGCGCAAAGTGGCGCTTCAATACATCGGCTCAACACCTTGTTCGCCCTCTTCTGGAGGAAAGTCCGAGTTGAGGAGAGACTCCATGTAGGCTACGTAGCTGGAGCTATGGGTATAACTCTCGCTGGGTTCCGGGGCAGGAAGTGTGGGTGCTGAAACTGGAAGTGAGGTGGGGGGAGGCAGGCAGGGGGCGGTGCTGGTGTTTGGAGTAATACTAGCAGGCAGGAAAGTGGTAACTATGTCTGGAGGTAGTGCCGAGGGCTCAATGGCTAGTATTGGAGGCGGTGTTGGCAGACGTGGGCGTTTCGCGGCCAGAGGTTCATCTGATGGTTGCGCCTGAGGTTGCTGTTGGTTCACAGTTGCCTGTTGAAAAGAAAAGGAAAAAAAGACAATTATCATTTAGTGACATCAATCAGAGCTCTACAAATGGGCTCCAACTAGGGGTGGACCGATACCATTTTTTTCCAATACCAGCGTAGTTTTTTTTTTTTTAAATTAGTTGGTGTAGAATTTCAATACCTCAATGTATGTTGACCTAATCATCACTCTTTTGTGTGTTAAACACAATCTACTAAATATAGACAACTTAAGTTTAAAGAAAGAAAAATTAAAAAAAATATCTAATCATAATCTGACAAAAATACTATTATAAACTGGTTTAGTGAATAATTCAGCAGCAAAAGTTACTCTAGAAAAATCATGAGTGCACAATAATTTTATAAAATTTAAACCTTTAGGGAAAAAACATTATTTAATGAGGAACAAATAAAAGCGTAGGACTAAATCAAGTAAAATATTACACATTGCTCTTTGTTTTGTTGTAAAATACATTCACGAAAAACAAGTAAATATATTTATATATAAATATATACTATAAAATTAAAAGACATTACTTTTAAATGTATAGCACAGTAATGAGGCAGCAACATATAATAGATCGGCCAGAACAAGAAAGGCTATTAATAATCTTTCATTGCGCAAAAATATGACAATATGAAAGGCTCCAATACCGAGCGGCACAAAGTTCTTATGCTCATCTAATGCGTAGTGTATTATGCCATAAAGTGTTACACCTGCACTTTGACTTTACGTTGATGAATTCTGTGTGCAGAAACAGAAACTCGGCCTGAAGCAAGTAAAAGCGCTTACCAGACGAGACATGACCCTCTTGGGCAGCTCATGGTCCAGAGAGTGAATCTCGCTGCGCTTCAGTAAGATCTGCGTCTCGTCCTGAAACTCCACCTGGAAGGAAATACAGCTTAGACGCCTTGGATCCTTTTCTTGGAACCACTTTTTTTAAAACAATCCAAATTTAGAAAAACTACTAGCATCATTTCCAAGCTTTTGTTTTGGTTTGCTTGGCAGCCATCTTACTAACATTCTTGGGAAACATTTTTCCAGTTATACATGTAGAAAACAGAAATACAAAAAACTGCTAAAAATCTGTTAACTGTTGTTAACTAAATTAAAAAGCAATTATATATTATTCCATATAGAAATATTTATAAAATATCAACACTCAATTATATATGTGTGAAATATTTAAATCCAAATTAATTAATTTAATTTATTATTTTATATGTATATGTATATAATATAATATAATATAATATAATATAAATATATATATATATATATATATATATATATATATATATATATATATATATATATATATATATATATATAAAAAACATAATTTTTATTTTTTTTTTTATATTTATATGTATAAAATATAATTAACATTTAAATATTTATCATATATTTAAATTTATATAAAATATTAAAATATGCACACATGTATAATAAAATATAAATTACGTGATAAATATTTAGAAAATATTTCACTTTAATTATAATTATATATATATATATATATAGTGTGTGTGTGTGTGTGTGTGTGTGTGTGTGTGCGTGTATATTTTTTTTTAACAGAAAATAATTATATAAAATAATATGAAGTGAACACACACACATTTTATATGCAATATTAATTTAAAACTATAACATAAGTTGCAAACTTTCAACCAGTCTGCAATCAAGACCCTATTCCAGATCAATTCCCAATGGCTTCAAGAACTGTCAGACATACAGGCATCCAGTTACAGATCGCCCGCGGCGGGTGGGAGAACGCTTGCCGCGTCTAGCAAAAGTAAAAGTGACGTCATGAAAGTGATCGGCGCCTGTTACGACTGCCATGACTCACACGGATCTAATAAATAATGGAGTCTTGTGGTGGAGGAGAGAATCAAGCAGTTCGTTAATGCTGACAGAGGAGTCTCTCAAGAGCTCAGCCGAGCAATGAAACACAGTATGTGTTTGGGTTTTAATGAGAAAGAATCCGACGTGAAGCAAAACTAGTTCATCCGATGTGTCAAACAATGTATTAACACAGTCTGAAAGCCAAAAAAACGGAAACTGGTAATTTTCTGAGTCACTTTTCCATCCAAATGTGACCCAAATGTGAAGTAGCAGATAAATGACGTCTACTCTCTCTGCCTGTGGTCCATCACACCTCATAAGCTTCATCCAAATCCCCAATGCGCTACATCTGCCTAGTTTTCTCATTTTCCCATTATTCTCACCTCCCTTCCACTCAACATGTCAGCGGCTCCTCTGTGTACAAGCAAAGCAAACTTTGCACCAAATGTGGGACTCCTGAGAGACTCAGATAAGATGGGGAATCACAAGAAAGTTGACTTAAAGATGTAGGTTTCTAACCTAAAAATCAGACGTCACTGTGGCACTCTACTGATCTGAATTATATAAGTAAAATAAATACTATATTCAAAATAATTACAAATGGTTTTATTAAATAGCACATTTATTTTTCTAGTTATTGAAGTTCCCAATTTTTGACAGAATAATTAAAAAGATCCGCTTCATAAGAGTCACTGATTCACAGACTGAACAACTGTGCGTCTCTCTGTTTGCTGTCTGAAAACGTGTCACACTTTGCAATATCCATTTAATATCAATTTAAAAAGTAGTTTGGCTTGACACAGATTACCAAACCAAGTCTTAAAATAGTCTTAAAATGGGGGGTAAACAAACACAAATAAAACTGAAAGACGTCAGTTACCTGATAGTAACGGTGGACGTGTTCCTTGATGAAAGAAGCGTTGAGAACCCGTCCGTCGTCTGTTTTGACCACCACGAGTTCGCCCAGTTCTGGAGGGCCGTTCCTCAGGCAGTCGTGACTCTGAGATGGAAAAATCAAAGAGACGATGGATCAGACGGACAGCTGTAGCTCTAAAATCTGATTGGATGAGCCAAATGACTGCGCCAATGCCAACTAGCAACCTTAACAACCTACAGTTAGATTCTGACCAATCAGCATCCAGGACCAGAGAAATGCATTTTAAGAGGCAATAAGCCGCAAGAGGCCATACATTACAACAGTTTTATCATTACCAAAATAATTTTAGCTATTAAAAACTCTAAAATCTGTCTGGATGAGCCAAATGAATGTGTCAAAAACAATTGGCAACCATAACAAACTACAGTTGGATTTCTATCAATCTAGATTTCAACCAACCAATCAGCATCCAGGACCTGCCTTTTAAACAGCAATATGCCACAAGATTACATGTGTTACAGTTATTATTATTATTATTTTTTCATGATTAAAGAGGTTTTAGCTACTAAAATCTCTAGAATCTGGTTGGATGAGCCAAATGAATACAACAAAGTATGGAAGTGCGTTACCGCCACTGAATTAAAAAAAAAAAAGAGTGTGACTGTTTATCTCACAAATCTGATTTTCTCTCACATTTCAGACTGTTTTCCTCGCAATTGTGAGTTTACACAATTCTGCTTTTTTCCTTGCAGTTCTAACTTTTTTCTCAGACTTGTGAATTTATATCTTGCAATTTGGACTTTTTTCCTCGCAACTGCGAGTTTCTATGGACTTTTTTCCTCGCAACTGCGAGTTTCTATCACAATTCTGACTTTCTCTCACAATTCTGACCTTTTTTTTCTTCCCAACTGCTAGTTTATATCATGCACTCCAATTTTCTTTTTTTTTCTCAAAACTGCGAGTTTATATCATGCAATTTCTGATTTTTTCCCTCACAATCCTCTCATACTATTATATCTCACAATTCTGACTTTTTTCCGCACAAGTTTGAATATTCATCCAACGCAACTTTTTTGTGCTTTTTTGCAAATCTCCCCTCGCAGTTTTTATATCATGCAATTCTGCACTTTTTTTGGTTTATCTCAGAACTGCTTATTTGACAATCTCAGAATTGCGGTAGGGGGTAGATAAGTCAGAACTAAACACAAATTCTGAGGGGAAATTAAGTCAAAATTGTGATCCCGTAAATTCTGACTTTTTATCCCGTAACTCTGCCTTTTTTTCTTGCAAATCTGACAATTTTTCTTGCAATTGCAAGTTTATATCATGCAATTCTGACGACTTTTCTCAGAATTGTGACAAACTCACAACTGCATGTGATAAAGTCAGAATTGTGCAGAAATAAACAATTCTGAGAAACTATGCACTATTGCCAGGACAAAGCAATACACCACAAGAGGCTGTATGTTACAGTGCTTTTACTAAACTAAAACTGAAAACCACTGTAAATCCCTTAAAAGTGACTATTTGTTGTTGTCTCACCAGCAGGTTCTCTGGGAAGACGTTATCACAGTAGGAGCCGTCGTCAAAGTTGACTTCATAGTAGTTTTGCGTGCCAATGCCGGTGATGGTGCAGCGGTAGAACCAACCGTTGCTGCTCCTGCCGATGACCTCCTGACCCAAAGACAGCTCGCGCGAGCCACTTTTGACCTGCGGCGGAGGCAAACCGTCAGTTTGAGGATCACCGTGTGCATTAAGATCCCTTCTATAGCAGCTACGCACCTTCTGATTGGTCTGTTTGTGTTTGTGGCAGGTGACGGACACCACGTACGGCCAATCGGCCGGCTTCATGACGACTCCGGCGAGGAGGGCGCAGGTGACGTGGAAGGAAGTGGAACAGTTGTCCAACGAGCACTGGATACATGCGCCGAAGATCTGCTTGGTCGTCTTGTGGCAGTAGACACACTTCTGCAAATCGTAACGAGGAAATGTCAAAGAGGAACATGAATTGCAGCTTTTGTAACATGACAAATTTCCAGGATACTCAATGACAAAAAGTGATTTTATCCATCAGGAAAAGGGCCTACTGGAAATTGGAGCCTAAGCCGAATGGGAGTTCACTGCTATGTGTGACCCTGGAGCACAAAACCAGTCTTGAGTCTCTGGGGTATATTTGTATCAATAGCTAAGATTACATTGTATGGGTCAAAATTATCGATTTTTCTTTTATGCCAAAAATCATTAGGATATTAAGTAAAGATCATGTTCCATAAAGATATTTTATAAATGTCCTACTGTAAATATATCAAAACTTAATTTTTGATTAGTAATATGCATTGCTAAGTACTTAATTTGGACAACGTTAAAGGCCATTTTCTCAATATTTAGATTTTTTTTGCACCCTCAGATTCCAGATTTTCAAATAGCTGTCTAAATATTGTCCGGTCATAATGAACCATACATCAATGGAAAGCTTATTTATTCAGCTTTCAGATCGTGTAGGAATCTCAATTTTAAAAAAAATTGACCCTTATGACTGGGTGTTTTTGTGCCCCAGGGTCGCAATATCGCTATTAGGCTGGTAAACATGGTAAAAAATAGTAAACAGCTAAAAAAAGAACTTGATTTCAGAAGTCTTTTCATAATATAAAACATTTATGATGTTTATTAATGTGTGAACTAAAATAAAACATCCAAAATGTTCAAAAGGACAGTCAATTTTGGAAAAGTATAAAAAAAAAAAAACTGAAAGAAACAACATAAGAATGGACCAAAAAAGGCAACAACAAAAATGGAATAAACAGAAACAGGAAAAACAAAAAACCCTAAAGAAAAGCAGAAGCCAAAACAACAACAAAACAAAATAAAACAAACAGCATAAGAAACTAAGAATGAAAGAATAAACAAAAAAAAACAACAGACTAAAGAAATAGAAACAAAGAACAAACAAATATATAAACTAATGAAAACAACGAATGAAAAGAAAAAAATAGAGAAGAATAAATGAAAACAAAAGAAGAAAAGGAAACAAACTAAAAGAAACAAAAGGAACAAAAACAGAGAAAAGAATGAAAGAAACAAACAAAAGAGAACAGAAACAACGAAAAAACAAACACTAAGCAAATGAACAATAATGAACCAAAAAAGTAGACATTTAGTAAGAAGATATTAAATGAGGAAAAGTTGATTTTACGCATCAGAAAAAGGGCGTTTCATACCAGAAAGTGGCCTGAGTTTGCAAAGTCAATGCTAAGCAGCTATTTGGCTTTTGGCTAACATTAATTTCACGTGTCAGCTGAAAACGAAAGTCATTCCACGAGCACAGCAGCAGCAGCTCCGATGACGGATGACAAAGATGAACTAATAAAGCGAACACAAACTGTCCATTTTATTTTCACATCGACTTAAATGCAGAAACCAGGGCTGAGTTTGTGGCACGAGAGTGTATTTGAAAATAACAGCAGTTGATATTTAAGATTTTTTTTTATAATATCCTCTAATAATATTTATAATATCTCCTCAAATGGAAACATTTTGTGTCTGTTCATCCCCGTCTCTATCCTCTTCTCCATTTCCGCATAAACCGCCTCCAAACACACACACACACACACACACACACACACACACACACACACACACACACACACACACACACAGAGGAATATCGACAGGAATAAAAATTCTTTATTAAATTGTCAATACTTCATTGCAGCCTCCTGTGGCCAAGCGGCCGTAATGTACGATGGCCTTTCAATGAGGCGCCGGCTCGGAAATATTTCATCAAGCCTCTGATTTATCATTCGCCAGGGACTGATCACAAGACAGGCCAATGGACAGGGGAAGGGGAAAAAATACATGATTTACGAGCTTCGAGCTCTCAGTTATTCATTCATACATCAAGAGCCGGCGTGCATTTTGTGTCGCAGCGAGAGGGAAGATAAAGTGGCCTCCTTTTAATCTACAGCACTATGCTGATTCTTGTTCTGGAGTGAAACTAAATGTTTGGTGCTCATTCGTTACTGCACTGATTTCCAGCAAAGCTGGGTTTTTCCACTTGCTAATGGTGACTGTGGTGCCGCATGAACAGTGCGAGAGGTTTATGTGCCTCGGCGAAGCATGTTTTTCATGTCATCATGCGCTGAAGAAAGCTGGGTTTTTCCACTTGCTAATGGTGACTGTGGTAGCTTTGTTTGGATGTGCGGAGGATGTTTTTAATGTTGTCTTTATATTCAATGCAGCTCATTTAGCACAGTGAGGAACGACACCTGATTATTCAGCCATTGCACATCATTAATAATGCATCATATCCTCTGAGAAAGAGAGAGAAAGAAACAACAAAACATGAAAGTACAAATGAAAGAGTAGAGAAAGAGTGAACGAACGAAAAAGGCAAAAGAAACTTAATAATGAACAAAAAAGAAAAAACAAACAAACAAAAGTCAAAATAATGAATGAGAGAAAAATTAACAAATTAATGAAAACATACTAAAGTAGAAGCCAAAAAGAATAATATCAATGAAAGAATTAGAATAACGAATGAAACAAGTGAGAAATTAAAGAATGAAATGATACTAAAGTAGAAGACAAAGAGTGTATTATAGATGGAAGAATTACATGAAAGAACAAAAAGAAACAGAAATGGAGAACAAACGATTAAGCAAAAAAATTAACTAAAAACTGAAAAAAAAAAAAATATATATCTAAGATATATAATATAATATTAGGGCTGTCAAATGGATTAATCATGATTAATCACATCCAAAATAAAAGTTTTGTTTACATAATATATGTGTGTATACTGTGTATATTTAGATGTATATATAAATACACACCATGCATGTGATATATTTAAGAAGAATATGTTATTGTTTATAATATTAAATTATATTTATATAATATATAAAGATAAGAATATAACATATATAAAATGTATATACATAAATATTTTCTAAATATATAATTTACGTGTGTGTATTTATATATACATAATAAATATACCCTGTACACACATACATATATTATGTAAACAAAACTTTTATTTTGGATGTGATTAATCGTGATTAATCATTGTGACAGCCCTAATATTATATTTAGATAATATATATACTATATATATAAACATAGATATATATATATATATTATATATAAATATATATGTCATGAAAGAATGGAAAGAACAAAATGAAAGAAATAAAGAATGAAATAATGAAAGAAAAAGAAATAACCAGAGAAACAAGCACAAACAAAAGAACAAATAAAGAGATAAAATAAAGAGAAACAAGTTAGAAAAGGAAAAAAAAGCACAAGTGATATATATCATGACAGAAAGAACAGAAACAGTGAATGGAAAAAACAAAGGAATGAACGAAAAATTAAAGAAACTAAAACAAAAGTATAAAAATACCAACAAAAGAACAAAAAATGATTGAACAATCTAAGAAAAAAACAAAGAAAACAAAAGGCCATTAAGAAAAAGAATAAACAAATGAAAGCCAAGTGAAAACAATACAAAATTAAATTAAATTAATTAAATTATAGTAAAAAGAACAAATGAAATAAAGAACAAGAAAAATGAAAGAACAGAAAGAATGGAAGAAACAGAACAAACAAAATAAATGATCAAAAAATGTACTAATTAACTAAAACAAAAGTAAAAAAAACAAAAGATGAAAAAGAATTTAAACAAAGAAGAAAAGAAGCAAATAAAAGAAATGTACAAAAGAATGATCGAGAATTTTTATAATTAAATATGGAAATAAGTTGAAAAAAGTAGAATGAAAAAATTAAAAAACAGTGAGAAAGAAAAAAAAACAGTGAAAAAGAAAAACGTAAGAAAAAACAAAAGGAATGAAAAACAAAACTACAAAAAAAAACTCATTAGTAATGAACAAAAAAACAAACAAAAGCACAAATGAAAGAACAAACGAAAGAAACATTTAAGGATTGAATAAAATTTAAGATTTAACTAAAAAGAATGATAGAAAAATGGAAGAATGTAAGAAAAATGTATTAAGATATAATTTGAGCTAAAATGATAAAGAACAAAAGGGAAAAGCAAAAAACAAAAGCACAAACACAAAAATGTAAAAGACGAACATCTACAACAGAGCAAATTAAAGGAGGCGCAAACGAGCGAATGAACAAACAGAGAGATCTTAATTTTAAAACATTATGCGGTAAAATAACGAGGAGGAGTGTGTTTTCAGCCCGACTCACCAAACTCTTCCTGGTGTCGGGGACAGCCGTCACGTCCACAGGCTCTCGCTCCACAGCGTTAACGAAACGAGCCTCGGCCACAGCGACGGCGCAGATCACGTGAACCCACCTGCGGACGGACACCAAACGCATGAACAGATGCCGCATATCTCCTCGTAACCGACATGAGAAACAGTTTGAGATGTTAGACCTGTCATCTGTGGTTTTCTTCAAAGCTCCTCCTCTTAAACTGCAAAGACAGCAGGCCTGCGACGAATAAACAACTCGAATAAACACAATCATGGACACAAGGCTTTGACGCAATAGTAATTGTGCAATTTAGAGGTTCAGCGTACACATTTCTGCTCAAGACTTGCATGTGAACAGTCATTTTTAATATCAACGATTTTAACTGATCCATAGCTATTTGCGATACTTACGGCTGTCCATTCGGCCGCAGTGCACCGGGAACACATCCAGCCCTCCTGTTTCGTGTCGGGATTGACGCCGTAACAACCTGACGGAGACGAGAACAGAAACTTAGCTGTCTATGAACCAAACTGATAAATGTATGTTCGTATTTGATTTTTTATTAAACAGACTGCGTACGATTCACCAGTGTACGTTATTTACAAAGATAAATAGTTTCTGTAATTTTTATCAAAAACAACTTTGATTGGACAAGAATGAACGAAGAATAAAAGAAAAATAAGAAGAAAGCAAGAACAAGAAACAACGCGAAACAAAAATAGATAACCTAAAAAAGTTGTAAAATGAAAAAATTTAAAACAAAAGTAAGCAAAACAAATAAAAGAATGAAAGCAAAATAAATTAATAAAAAAAGACCAAGAAATAGATCAAATAAATGAGCGAAAAAATAAAAAGTTAAATATTTTGAATATATTGTGTATGATTCCATAGTTAAATGATTTTTCGTAAAAAAAAAGTTACAACTTTAAAATCTAAAAACTTTCTAAAAATAATTAATGAACAAGAAACAGAATAAATTAAAAATTTATGAATGAACTAAAAAAAATAACGAAAAAAATTAGACACAATATAAGAAAGAAAACACAAATGAAAGAACAATGAGAAAAATAACTGACAGAACAAAATGAAATAATCAACAACAAAGAATGAAGACAAAAGGCCCAATGTAACAAAATATATACACAAAAGAACAGAAAATTATTGAACGATAAAGGTAAAAAAAAATAATAATAAATAAATAAAATAATGGAATTTAAATACTTTAAAATGTATTGTGTACGATTAAATAAAAAATATAATACAATAAAAAAATGTAATTTTTCATGAAAAAACTAAAACTTTCTTAAAACGTTTAATTATAAAAATAATTAGCAAATAGAAAAACAAGATGAAAAACAATAATATTAAAAACAATAATAATAATTCGAAGTGAGAAAATAGAAATTAGAAAATTAAATTAAAACAAAAGTAGAACCTAAACAGAAAAAAAAACTAATAAAAAACAATTAACAAAAAACTAAGAATAAGAACAAACAAAAGCATAAAAATAAATAATACAAAAAAGAATAAACAAATTAACGAAAAATAGTAAAAACAAACAAAACTTAAATATATTAAACAAACTGTTTATGATTCACTAGTGTACTTTATTGAAAAAAAAAAAACTTTTAGTATTTTTCCATTAAAAAACAACTTTATCCACTTATGTTTAATACGAAAAGAATGCAAAAGCAATTGAGCAAAAAAAAAAAAAAAATAACAAGATCATTAAAACAAAATCAAACAAACAAACAAATTAATGAAATAACAAAAGGAAAAACAAACAAAACTAAAACATTAAACATTGTGAGAGATTCACTAATGTTACTTAAAAAAAATATGTAGGCGGGGACAAATAATACTTTTTACAAAAGCAATTAAATCACAATTAATAAAATCCTGAGTATTGACATTCAGTTGGACACACATTGTTACACACATCGCAAGGCGGTTTCAAGTCATTAATCGCTAAAAATATTAAACATCTTTTTAGTTTTCAGCCCATGTTCAGGGAACCCATTTCCAACAGCGCTGCTTGTGAGTTCAAGCGTACGAGCGCTTAGGAAACACCCAAAATAGCAGGAAGAAACGAGGAGGCTAACAAGCTGTCTTTCACTTCACTGACCCTTTTTCAAGCCTTTGGAAAGCAAACAAGCTGGAGACACTGTTGTTGTTAGTCTTGGGTTCATTTGGGTCGGTGGCTCGCTGTCGCCTCTATAAGAGGAAGTCTGAGCGTTTAAAACACCTCCGAGGAGCTGCGGGATCTGCTTTCACGGCATGGAGACCGTAGATGAAAGTGATAAGGCACTTGAGGTCAAAATGTAGAGGTTTTACCATAGTAAAGGGGTTTGATACGGTAAAATCTCAATCACATTAGGCCTTGAGTGGTTTATTAGTTACATTAAACCAAGTTAAGAGGAAAAGGAAAAAATACATGATTTTTCTTTAAAATAATTGCAAAAAATAAAAAGTTATTTATTATTATTATTATTATTTTGAAATAATATATGAAAACAAAACATAAACAAAAGAAATAAGAACAGACAAGAAAAGGAATGAACAAAAATAGCATAAACATAAACAAAAGACTTATTAAAAAATTTAAACATAAAATTTATATATATATATATATATATTATATATAATATATATATCTTATATATATATATATATATATATACATACACACACACATACACTACTACCACTAATAATAATAGCTATTATTAATAAATTATTTTATTATTAGCATTTTAAAAAGAACAAATGAAAGAAAACACAATGCAAAAAATTAATGAAACAAAAGTTTATAAAAAAAAACAAAAGGGAAAAATTAGACAAAAAAATAAAACTGACAAAAAAACCATCAAAAATGAAATGAAATTAAATTAAAATAAAATAAGGCAAAAAAACAAAAACAAACAAAACAAAATACATACAAGTACATAAAATATTATATTAAAGTATATTATATATATTATAATATATTATTATTAAAGAAAAACAAAAGAAAAAAACAATGCAAGAAAAGAATGAAACAAAGAATGTACAAAGGACAAAAATAAAGATAAAAATCAAACTTAAGAATAAATGTAAGAAAAAAAACTAAAGCAAAATCAAAAGGAAAATAACTAGACAAAAAAACAAACTGATGAAAAAAAATATGAGAATAGCAAAAATAATGTAAGAAAAAGATACAAAATGAACAAGGAAAGAGTCATATATACAAAACGGAGTAATTATTATTGTTTTTTTTTTTTTTATTTTTAGTATTATTATTTTTATTGTTGTTGTTTTTATGGTTTTGGTTTTTAGAGTTTTCATATTATGAACTTCCACTAAGTATGCTGCTCACAGTCCTCGATGCAGTGATATATAACCGAGCTGCATCTCAATCAAACGAGGGTCATCAGGTGGATTTATGAGCTAGAAATATCAGTTTCTCATAAGCTGGGCTTCTTTCAGAGAGCCTGAGTGGAGCTGACAGCAGCGCAGGTAAAATAAGAGCAAGCACTCTTCTGACGACTTGAATCAGTCTGACGGAGTGAAAACAGAGAGCCACGGAGAAGTGACTCAAAGCAGAGCGAGATCGCACTTCATAAATCTGAACAACTCGCCGTAATCAACTCACAAACTTATGTTTCCTAGCGTTTTTTAGCACGCTGACGTTCCTCCGACGCTCTTTGGCAAGTAAATATAATCTTATCGTCAGCCGATGGTAAATATCATGGCCGGACACTTCTGGAAAACACCAAAACATCAAGAAAACTGAAATAGTTTGGTCTAGACTGTCAGTTTTTGACACACGGCTAATTGGCTGCGCGGCTTAGACTCGCGGCGTGGAGAGAAAACCCTCGAAACGAGACACTTTCTCCTCTTCGGGAGGTTTCTTTCTGTGCTCGTCTAAATAAATAAGTTGAGTTCAGCCTGACTGATGGTAAATTGGCTCTCGGGGCCCCGAGACAGAATCAAGGGCGTTTATTAACACACACAGACTGAAATATGCAGACTGGTATGAAGGAGGCAAACAAACAGCTGGAGATACAGACGCAGACGTGAAAGACGGAGTTAAGAAACTACTGCAGCACTAATATTTGAAATATGCAGACTGGTATGAAGGAGGCAAACAAACAGCTGGAGATACATCTTTTAGGAGAAACAGTGGCAACACACCAACAAAAATAAAATAAAAAACTACAGACGCAGACGTGAAAGACGGAGTTAAGAAACTACCGCAGCACTCATATTTTATTTTATGTTTGTATATTTTAGTTTTAAATTCATTCAATATACATTTTTACAGGAACAAATGAAAGGCACTTTTTACTCATACAATAAAGTCAAAATATAGCCAACATCTATCCAATATTAAACTATTTATTACTATTTATCACTAATATTTTTTTTTTTTTTTTTTTTTGGATAGATGTTGGCTATATTTTGACTATTTTATTTGATCGTATACCAAATATATTATGAATAATTATTTTTATTATATATTATCAATTTTATAAATAAATGGACCAATTTCTAAAAAAACAAACAAATAATAATAAATAAAATACATTGTTCATTATAATTTCTGCTTACATAAATGTTAATTACTACATTTTTATTACATTTTACAAAAAAAGGTTGTTGATTTGTCCAAATAAAAAAAAAGTATTTATTATTCATAAATAAATAAATAAATAACATTTAACAGCTTGTTTGAAAAATTTACTCAAAAATAAAAAAACAATAAAATTGTGTGTGTGTGTATATATATATATATATATATATATAGTAATTTATTTGCATTATTATAAATACATGTATTATAATAATAAATGCATATATTAAATAAAATATAAATAAATAAATTATATTAATCTGCTTTTTACAAACTAGCAAAAAAAGTTTTTAGTTCAAAATCTATAATATAAAAATCTATCTATCTATCTATCTATCTATCTATCTATCTATCTATCTATCTATCTATCTATCTCTCTCTGTATACAGTGTGTGTGTGTACAAGCTATATATAAATAAAGTATTAAACAATTCATAGTCATTCTAGTTACATTCTAGTATGACCTTAAAGCAGTAAGTCATGCATTAATGAGTTGAAGGAGTCCATCTAGCACATTTGTATAAAAAATGGTTAAACAGCAGCAGAGTGTTCTGTGTGAACAAGCTCTTATCGTGACACATCAAAGCCGTCTTTGAGGAATGCATGTGAGGTGTGTGAACTCACTCGTGTGGACTTGTAGGCCGCAGCACCCGCAGGACAGCAGGACGCTGGTGCCGTCGTCACCGATGTGGGAGTTCGATGGCAGCGGTTCAGTGTTTTCAGCTCCCGCGCTGAAGCACATCTCTGGAACCAGCGGACGGGTGCGACAGCCGACCCGGGACACCAGGCCAGACGTGTCCGAGAGGTGGAAGGGGTCCTTAAGAGGCTAAACACACACAAACACACATGAGAGAGAAGGTGGAGGGTGTGCTTAAGAGGCTAAACACACACAAACACACATTGTCTAATCAGAAGTGATAATTATGTGAGGCTCTTTTAGTGTTTTGATAGTGCCGCACAGTGCATTACCTGTGTGTACGGACAGAAGAGCGTGCAGACGGCGCAGTGCGGCTCGATGGTTGCCATCGCAGCGTTGAACTGTTTCTCGGCCAGGAAGTTTGGCAAGCGGTTCTGCCACAGCGCACTCTCCTCAGACTTCTTGGCCTCGGGCTTATTGGTGTCGGGTTGAGGGATGCCACGTGTAGGGATCTACAGAGTACAGGAGACGACTCTTCAGAGGAGCTACACACCACAACAATCACTGTACACAACTTCACCATCAACACAGACAGATAGGACGACAGAACGATAGATAGATAGAGCGACAGATAGATAGATAGAACGATAGAGCAACAGAACGATAGATAGAACGATAGAGCGAGAGATAGATAGATAGAACGATAGAGCGACAGATAGATAGATAGAACGATAGAGCGACAGATAGATAGATAGAACGATAGAGCGACAGAACGATAGATAGAATGATAGAGCGACAGATAGATAGATAGAACGATAGAGCGACAGAACGATAGATAGAACGATAGAGCGACAGATAGATAGATAGAACGATAGAGCGACAGATATATAGATAGAATGATAGAGCGACAGAACGATAGATAGAACGATAGAGCGACAGATAGATAGATAGAACGATAGATAGATAGATAGATAGATAGATAGATAGACAGAGCGACAGATAGATAGAACGATAGAGCGACAGAACGATAGATAGAACGATAGAGATACAAACGATAGATAGAACGATAGAGCGACAGAACGATATAGATACGATAGAATGACAGAACGATGTAGATAGAACGATAGAGCGACAGAACGATAGATTGATAGATAGAATGACAGAACAGGATAGATAGATAGAACAGACAGACGGAAGGTAAGTAGGTAGGATGGTAGGGTGGAAGGACGGTTGGATAGATAGAATGATAGAGTGACAGAACGATAGTAGAGTGCGACAGAACGATATATAGATAGATAGATAGATAGATAGATAGATAGATAATATAGATAGAGCGACAGATAGATAGAACGATAGAGACAGATAGATAGAACGATAGAGCGACAAAAACGATAGATAGAACGAGAAGATAGAGCGACAGAACGATAGATAGATAGATAGAATGACAGAACATATAGATAGACGATAGAGCGACAGAACGATAGATAGATAGATAGAATGACAGAGCGACAGATAGATAGAACGATAGAGCGACAGATAGATAGATAGAACGATAGAGCGACAGACAGATAGAGAGAACGATGAGTAGAGCGACAGACATAAGAGAACGATAGAGAGCAACAGATAGATAGATAGATAGATAGATTGATAGGAGCAACAGATAGATAGATAGAATGATAGAATAGAGCATAAATAGAGCGACATAGATATATAGAAGACATATAGAGCAGCCAAACAGATAGATAGATAGATAGATAGATAGATAGATAGATAGATAGATAGAATGATAGAGCAACAGAACGAGTTAGATATATATAGATAGACACTGAGACAGACAGACAGATAGACAGAACAGATAGAACGATAGAGCGAATAGATAGATAGATAAACAGAATGAAAGATAGATAGAACAATAGAGATAGATAAACAGAATGAAAGATAGATAGAACAATAGATAGATAGATAGATAGATAGATAGATAGATAGATAGATAGATAGATAGATAAAGACAGACAGAGCGACAGAATTATAGATACATAGAATGATAGAGCGACAGATAGATAGATAGATAGATAGATAGATAGATAGATAGATAGATAGATAGATAGAAAGATAAACAGAATGACAGAACGATTGAGCGACAGAATAATAGATAGAGCGATAGATAGATAGATAGATAGATAGATAGATAGATAGATAGATAGATAGACAAAATGACATATAGATAGAATGATAGAGTGACAGCTGGCAGATATTTAGATGGCTAGACAGACAGACGGACCAATAACTAAAGTGTGCTGAAGCTAAATAAGAAGAATTTTAATATGATTCTCCCTCATAAGCACTAAAATACACATTTTAGAGGTAAACGAATCTTATAGAAGTGAAACGTGTCTCAGTATGAGTTCTGTCCTCTTTCTCTGAGCTGTGACTCTGCAGACGGCAGGTTTGATGCCCCTCTGTCCTGTATTTTGCCCCCTACAGTGACAGCAGACAGTGAGGGTTTACAGCTGTCTGTCTGTTCATAACACACGGCACAGACAAATCAATAACCGTCTTTCAGCCGCCCCGTCTTATAAAGCGCAGATTGTTTGTGGCTGCTTTCTTTCATACTTTATTGCTTTTGCTCTTTGTGCTCGCGAGTGCACACTTTCACAACAAACAAACAAACACAAAAAACAACATCTCGCCATCAAACCAGAACACTCTGAAATAAAATGAAATGTTCTAAAAACATTCATATTGTAGAAACATATCTATCTTTTAACAACTTTTTCCATAGCCATCAGACATTTATCTAGGGTGCCAAGTTTATTCTATTCTACTGAACTACATGCGACACGAAAATTGGAATATTTCTCGTAGTACCCCATGAAAACAAAAATACAACATTGCCGTTTTCATAGAACGACAGAAATGCCATAATTATATTGTATGTTTTTTTTTTATGTGAATTTTATGAAATTGATTGTCTCATTTGAGAAACACGAGTAAACCAAATTTGTGTTTAAATCATTCGTAAAAACTTTCTTGCATACATTTTTCACTAATATTTTCAACAATAAAAAATACATATTCATTTACATACTTTTACGAAGTTTATGAAGTCATAAAGAAGTTAATTTATGAAACACAAGCAAATGAAATATCTCATTTAAATGTGAAAATTTATGAAACACAAGCAAATGAAATATCTCATTTAAATGTGAAAATTTACTCAAGATGGGATTTTACAAGCAATTCTATGAACATTATATATAACATAATATATAACAATCATCCATGCAGTAATTAATAATAATAATTTTTTTTTTTTGAATGGGGGTGTGTTTTTGTATGTAATTGTTTTATATTATACGATTTTAAAATTTTATAATTTACATAAGAACCAAACATACAAATAATTTGACCATTTTAAGGACTGTCATTTATAAATCTTGCGAAACAAAATATGGGTAATTTTTTTGTAAAACTATTCTAACATAATTCAACAATTTATGAAAGAATGGTTTTACGAATGTCATTCGATTTCTTTATGGACATGATTAAAAACTCATGTAATTCAAGATTATCTTTGCGAACAATTTAACGATTTTATGACCATCATTGCTAACACAATCAAAACCGTAAAACTATTCTAACACAAATTAAAAAATTTACGCAAGAACAGATTTACAAACATGATTTGATTTTTTTTAATGGACATTATTATGAACTGCATTAAAAAGCAAAAAAAAACAAAAAAAAAAACAATAGCAACACGTAATTAGAGAACATGTTTACGAACAATTTAAGGATTTTATGGCTGACTTTGCTAACACAATCTAAGAAAGAGGAGCACCACAAATTTAGGTAAACCTTTCGTTAAGTTATTTTAATTTAAATTGGCAGATTCAATTTACACAAATTTTACGTCACCATGGAAACGATAAGGCGATACATTCTAATATAACGGTTGCCGAAAAAACTCACGCTCAGTGGGTCAGCATGTGTGATAACGTTAAATGGTTTTACAAACATCTGATTTTTCACGGATATTACTACAAACTGCATTTAAAGCATATGCAAAACCTGTGAATTAACAATAGCTTAATGAACAACTGAAATATATAATTACGAACAACCTTCCGAACAATTTGATTTTTCGTACATTATTTCAAACGTAATTTTTGAAAAATGACAAAAACTATTCTTGATAGTTGCAAGAATAGCTTTATGAACAATTTTACATCATTACGAAATTAAGTTGAAACATAAAACAAATTCGTTAAGAGACCTTTCGTAAATCTGTTCTAACGTAAAATGTTGCACTAAAAATTAACAATGTTTTTGAAGAACAATTCACACAGAAATCTGCTTGCGTTTCATGAATGAGGCCCAAAATATTAAAAGTAAAATTTTGGGGGGAACTTTATACTGAAAGTATATCGCGCTTAACGTTTATCGTTGATGATGTCATGAAAGCAGTACTTACCCTCATCGCTGGAGGCTACCTGTTTGACTATAGAGTGAGGAGAGCGCATGGGTGGCTTGCTGAATGGATGTCTTCGGCTCTTCTTCACCTCAACTTTCTTCTTCAGTTTCGTGAAAGGATTTGGCTGAGAGCAAAAACACAATACTAAATTACCTCAATGTTTACAGTCCTGAAAACCCTTTGGGACCAGAGAAGCTGCTCACCTGCAGGCCGGGAGCAGCTCCATTACTCTGGTTCTGAATGTCAGTGGAAGCAAACTGCTCAAACACCTGCTGGAAGGAGAGCTCGTCGGGATGCTTCGGCTTCTTCTTTTTCTTCTTCTTCTTCTTCTTCTTCTCCTCCTCTGCGTTTTCCGATGGAGGATCCTGAGATTCTGTTTTTCCATCTTCCGCCTGCAGAAAGAGGACACCATTCACACCAGCAGGTCAATAAGAATGCAAATGGCTAGAGTGTTTTCTATGCTGCTAAGGGTTTATGGATTGATGCTATAATTCTCAAAGTTCGCTTGGTGCACACGCCGGTCCACGGAGTTGCTGCTTTCCTGCCTGATCCGGCTCATCCCTCTCTAGTGCCTTCCAGAGTGAGGAGAGCCTACCTCGCCTCGCCATGCCCGTCCTTCTTGCTGTCCCGCCGGCTGCTGCTCTGCCGCGCGCTATACGGCTTGAGCAGGGGTACTAGTGGGGTAATGTACAGCTCCACTCGCGCTGGCGCGTGGCCACCCGAACCTTCACATCGGCGGGGGCCAGACTTCAGACGGCGGAACTGTTTCACCCTCGCCTGAGCTCTACGACAAACAACGCAGATGGATAACGAACTTACTTTAATGCAAACGTTTCGCATTTAATAGTTCTCATTTATTATGAGTCAAAGGTCAATAAAAACCTAGCGAACTTTTATTTCAAACTAAATTTCCCACTTGATAGTTTTTATTTATTACAATTTTAACGATACAGGTCAAAAGTCATTAAAAACTTCGCATAAGCACTCCAAAAAAACGAGCTTTTATTTCAAACAAAGCATTTTTTTCGAATCAAACTGAAAAGCTCAAAGGTCAATCAAATTCTTTACCTAGACTCTACAAAAAATAACGCAAATGGATAACGAATGCATTTCAACCCAAACGTTTCCAGCTTGATAGTTTTAATTTATTATGAGTCAAACAGTAAAGGTAAAAGGTCAATAAAATCTTCACCTACACTGCAAAAAACAACGCAAATGGATAACTAATTTTACTGCAAACATTTCTCATTTAATAATTCTCATTTATTATGATTCAAAGAGTTAACGAGTTAGGTAAATAAGGTCAATATTGTGATATTTTATTTTTATTTTTAAAAATTTCAATTTTGATTTTTTTTGTTTTTATTAAGAATGAAGAGGTAGAGTTAATAAAATCTTCACCTAGACTCTACATAAAACAACGCAAATGGATAACTAATTTTACTGCAAACATTTCTCATTTAATAATTCTCATTTATTATGATTCAAAGAGTTAACAACAAAGGTCAATAATAACCTAGTGAACTTTTATTTTTAAACAAAACAATTTCCCATTTGATAGTTTTTATAACGAATCAAACAGAAGAGCTCAAAGGTCAATAAAATCTTCACCTAGACTCTACATCATTTGATACAAATGGATTAACGAACCTTATTTTAAATGCCCGCAAACGTTTCGCATTTAATAGTTCTCATTTATTATGAGTCAAAGAGTAAGCACCAAAGGTCAGTAAAAACCTAGCGAACTTTTATTTCAAACTAAATCTCCCACTTGATAGTTTTTATTATTTATTACAATTTTAACGATACAGGTCAAAAGTCATTAAAAACTTCGCATAAGCACTTCAAAAAAAACGAGCTTTTATTTCAAACAAAGCATTTTTCCACTTGATAGTTTTTTTTCGAATCAAACTGAAAAACTCAAAGGTCAATTAAATTCTTTACCTAGACTCTACAAAAAATAACGCAAATGGATAAAGTATGCATTTGGATAAAGAATTTTTTTAAATTGATAGTTTTTATTTATTGTTAGTTTTAATCTTATTTATGTAGTAGGTCAGTAAAGGTAAAAGGTCAATAAAATCTTCACCTAGACTGCAAAAAACAATGCAAATGGATGAACTAATTTTACCGCAAACGTTTCTCATTTAATAGTTCTCATTTATTAGGATTCAAAGAGTTAACAACAAAGGTCAATAATAACCTAGTGAACTTTTATTTTTAAACAAAACAATTTCCCACTTGATAGTTTTTATTACGAATCAAACAGAAGAGCTCAAAGGTCAATAAAATCTTCACCTAGACTCTACATAAAACAACGCAAATGGATAACGAACTTATTTTAATGCAAACGTTTCGCATTTAATAGTTCTCATTTATTATGAGTCAAAGTTATGTTTCTTTTTTGTTATGGTTTAGAGTTTAATAGTTCTCATTTATTATGAGTCAAAGGTCAATAAAAACCTAGCGAACTTTTATTAAAGGTTAATAATTATAAAAACCTAGCTAACTAATTTATTTCAAAACTAAAGGTCAGTAAACACCCACTTGATTCAAAATAAATCCCCTAGAACTTTTATTTCAAACTAAATCTCCCACTTGGTATTATTTTTTTATTTTATTATTATTTTAACGAGCTTTTATTTCAAAAAAACGAGCTTTTATTTCAAACAAAGCATTTTTCCACTTGATAGTTTTTTTTTCGAATCAAACTGAAAAGCTCAAAGGTCAATTAAATTCTTTACCTAGACTCTTAAAAAAAAACATTGCAAATGGATAACGAATGCATTTCAACCCAAATGTTCCCAGCTTGATAGTTTTAATTTATTATGAGTCAAACAGTAAAGGTAAAAGGTCAATAAAATCTTATCTTAGACTTAGAAATGCAAAGAAAATGGATAGCAATTGTTTTAAACTAATTTTTCCGCTTATGTTTTATTATTTTCTCATTTATGATGAGTCATAGAGTAAACAACAAAGGTCAATAATAACCTAGCGAACTTTTATTTCAAACTAAACAATTTCCCATTTGATAGTTTTTATTACGAATCAAACAGAAGAGCTCAAAGGTCAATAAAATCTTCACCTAGACTCTACAAAAAATAACGCAAATGGATAACAAACTTTTATTTTCACTGACGATTTGAACAGTGAAGGTAAAAGGTCAATAAAACCTTAAAATAAAAACCACAAATAACTTTTTTCAAAACAAAAGTTTTCTGGCTTGATAAAATTGTTTATTAAGATCCTAACAATAAAAGTCATTTCACGTCCATGATAAATTTTCGCAGAGAGATCGTTAAAACAATGCGCACTTTTTAAGTTTTAGCGCACTTATTTTAACCAGTAAAAAAAAAAAAAAAAAAAAAAAAAAACAAAACACAAATTACAATTTTTTTTTTATTATCCACGCTGCAACTATTATTCATCTATCACACGATCCGAGGAACGTGCATAATTAACGAGGAACGTCATAACGTGACATTCCTACGCTATCGCGCTATCTTTTTTTTATTATAATTGTTTTCATTTATTTTTTTTAGCAATTTTTAGCAATTTATGAAATGAAAAGAAACACTAACGAAGAAGATTTTGAAGATTTTCGTGCGCAGGAGTTTCTCTCTGTACGTGACTCTGGTTTTCCTGCTCGGGCTGGTGAGGCTCGTGGGTTTGAGGTGGTCCAGGAGCGTACTGTCTTTCCCCTGCTTCCACAGCTCGTAGCGGTCGGGCTGCAGGCAGCGAACGAAGACGTCCATGGAGATCTTCACCATGTCCTTACGACACGTGCACTGCAGAAGACAAACGGGAACCAACGACTCTAAATTAACAAAGTCAATGACTGTATAAATGTCGTTTAGTGCACAGCTATGTGGAGATATATTTTGGACCAATGAGATTCCATGTTGAGCGGGGCTACAATACAAATATATATAAATAGTATAATTCTTTTAAATGCATTAATTAATTGAATGTATAAATATATTAATTTCCTAATAAGTTACTTTACATTATTCTTTTAATTCAGTTTAAATATACAGTTTTTTGTATCTTATTTTTTGCAGTTTTTTAAAGTGATTTTATTTTTAACCTTTAGTTTTGAGATTAAATAATATTATAGAGTAATATGACTAAAAATGCAAATGTATATACATTTATTACAAATGAATATAGTAAATATTAACAATTAATAATACACATTAATTAATATAAAATTAATACATTAAAAAATTATAAGCTATTACTAAATATAATGTAGAAACTTTATTTGTCATTGTTTATTTGCATCGTAAAAAGCGCTATACGAATTAACTTGAATTTAATAATCCTATAAAAATAAAAAATACATTTAAGAAAAAATAAATTAATATATTTAAATTAAAAGAATAATATAATAAAAAATACTATACATTAATACATATGTTTAAATAAATAAAACAAATGTAAATTATTAAAATACACAAAATGCTTAAATACACTTAAGATGCAAAGAGCAGATTAAAACTAAATTTGTAAGTTTGATGTATATTATATTTTTTTTATTTTTTTTATTATGTTATTCTAATATTTATATGCAAATTAAATTTTAATTATAAAAATATAATTGTGTTTGGGTTAGATGAGATTGAATTGAATAAAAGATGAGAATAAAATGAACTGCATCATGGGAGTCGTGTCTGAAACAACGATTGAGAGGTGGATGAGGGATGTGATGATTATATGAAATACGTCTTCATGCAGGTGTGTTGATGCAGAGTTTGTTGAATCATGATTGTTAGAATAATCAGAGTTGAAGAATCCAAGTGAAAAAAACAGGCTTTTAATTGCAAAGATCGCATGCCGTGGATCGAAGTGAAAACCGCACAAATCAACATCTCTCAATCAACAGCGAGAGAAAGAGAGACGGATGGAAATAAAAGTAATTTTCCTGCGAGCTGAGGTCGGCTGTATTACATCGGGCCGTTATTTCCTGCGCCGCACCGGAGCTGCTGTTCAATTACCAGAAACATTCTGCAGCTGAAGTGAAGACAAACACTGTGTGTGTGAGAGAGCATAATAACGGCAACAAGCACTATTCTTCACTCTGAAATGTCAATGTCTCGCAGCATAACTCCAGGGCTTTGCCATAGCACACTCAGAAATGCATTTCCAGCCCGACTGGAAGATTCAGAGTCCACTGGAAAACAAGCAGCGCTGAGGAGAAGAACCAACCAAAACTAGAAGTACAATCATGCTGCCAACATTTTTCAGGAGCGTAACAGACTCAGCTTTTTCCGTAAAGAAAATTGTGACAATAGGGAGATAAATATTTTTTAAAGAGTAAAAAAATAAAAGGAAACACATGTATTGTGATTATTTTAAACTGCAAAAATGAAAAAGCAGCTAAAAAAAGTATACACACATGCATATACACACACACACACACACACATACACACACACACACATATATATGAACAGTGTCGCCGTGTTCATAATGTAATATATAAATAATAACAACTAAAATACAATTAATAAATAAAATTATATAAAATTATTTAAATTAAATACAATTTTAAATTTCGAAAATAAATAAATTTTTAAACAACTCTAGTTGCAAAGTATTTAAATTAAATTAGTAGTGGAATACTAAATGAAAAAAAATATATATTTTGCAATTCCAATACATGTGTAATATATATACTGGCAATTTATATTCTACAAAATATCAGTAAAAAAAAAAAAGTTTTTTTTTTATGTTTTCTGAAAGAAGTAGGTTTTTAGCCAATTTGCACAAATATTAGAATAACATTTATTTATTTATTTATTGTGATTGAAATCTTCCACGTTAAAATAAATTTGTTTTATATGGTCTTTTAGAATTTTTAAGAGATATATTATTTTTAATTTATTTTAAGTGTTTTTTTTTTATATTTATATTAATGTATGGTATAGTATTTTTTAATTTATTAATTTAATTTTTTTGAAAGAAGTCTCTTCTTGCTCACCACTGCTGCTTTAATTTGATCAAAAAATGACAGTAAAAAATAGTATTACTGTGAAAAATCATTACAGTTTAAAATAATAATTTTCTATGTGAACATATTGTAAAATGTAATTTATTCCTGTGATGCAATGCTGAATTTTTAAGTATTTCTTTGATAAACAGAAAAAAAAACGAAAAAAAAAAAACAGAATTTATTTTAAATAGAAATCTTTTATAAGATTATAAATGTCTTTATTTTAGCTTTTGATCAATTTAATGCATCCCTGCAGAAAAGAAAGCCAAGGTTTTGCATTGTGCTGTATATACAAATTAAAAAAAAAAAAAAAAAAAAAAAAAAAAAGGAAAACGTGAGTATAAAAGTTTTTTACACTTAAAAAAAAAAAAAGTTGGAAAAAAAAAAAAAATTATACTGACACTGACCTCTCCGGGAACAATCTATTTTATTGTTGTTTTTCTCACTGCTGAACCAATAAATGGAAATGTAGGAAACAATCACAGGCCTCTGAAGACACCAGAGCGCTGAAGCTGTGTCTCATGTATCTGAGATGAACATGTTAATAACGCTGTAAACTCATCCCGTCTCTCACTAGACCAGGTCTGACCATTACATGAGCCGTGCAGGTGGATTATAACCGGTTTCTCTGAGATCTCACAGCACGGTAGAACACTGAACAACACTGTGAATATCACAATGATTTTAATGTGGTTCTCTCTCCAATTCAAGGATTCATTCACAGCACCATTAAATTTTTTTCATTTTTTTCATGCATAAAAATGTATAATATCTGTAGACTACAAAAAAAAATAAAAAAAAATAAATGCATGTTCACATCAGTAACACCATTATCACACTTTAAAGATTCTGTAATGGGAGAGAAATCAGTCTTATTTCATGAATGTGCAGGTTTAGGGCTCTCTGACTAATGAGGCGCTGCATCAGACGCCTGTAGAAGAGGAGCCGGAATAATGAAGGGACTGTTGAGTGACACAAGAGAGATTCAAACTGAAGATGTGCTTTAATTAGCCGCGAGTCTGTGACCCGACATTCAGCACATCAGTAATCACTGCAGTACATGCAGACCATCAGCCGCGCTGCGCACGTGTGACGAGAACCTCTAAATGCCAACACGATCAGGAAAAACTACCCACGTGTGAGAAATACCCACGTGTGCGTGGAGGAGGAGAGAGAGAGAGAGAGAGTATACACTAGAGACAGAGAGAGAGCGAGAGAGAGAGAGACAGACGAGACAGTAGAGAGATAGAGAGAGAGAGACCAGGAGAGAGGAGAGAGAGAGAGAGAGAGAGAGAGAGATGAGAGAGAGACTAAGGAAGAATGAAAGCAAGCCAGAAAGAGAAACAGCAACAAGAAAAACAACGGGGAAAAAAACAAACAAGAGAAAACCAAGCACGGAAAAAAATAAAAGAAAAGAGCAAAAAAACAAACGAAAAGGACAAATGAAAAGAAAGAAAAAGAACAAACGAAAAGAACAAATGAAAAGAAAGAGAAGAAACAAACGAAAAGAAAAAATAAAGGAAGGGAGAAAAGAAAAAAATAAAAGGACAAATGAAAAGAAAGAAAAAGAACAAACGAAAAGAACAAAAAGAAAGGACAAACAAAAAAAGAAAAAAAAAATAAAGAGAAAGAAAAATAAAGAACAAACAAAATAAAAATAAAAAAACAACTAAAAGAATAAAACATGAAAAGGACAAACAAAAAGAACAAATGAAAAGAAAGAAAGAAAGTAAAAGAAAAAAAATAGAAAGTAATAAAGAGAGAAAGAAATAAAGGAATGAAAAGAAATAACAGAAAAATATTAAGAAGAGAACAAGATAAATGAATGGAAAGAAAGATGGAATGGACAAACAAAACAATAATAAAAATGAAAGACAAGAAAAAAAAAGAAAACGAAAAAAAAGAACGAACAAAAATAAAGGACAAATAAAAAGAAAAACATGAAAATGACAAACAAAAAGAACAAATGAAAAGAAAGAAAAAGAACAAAGAATAAAAAGAACAAAAGAAAAGAAAAAAACTAAAAGAACAAAAAGAAAGGACAAACAAAATGAAAGAAAAAGAACAAACAATGAGATTGTAAACTAAAAGAAAAAAACAAATGAAAAGGACAAACAAAAAGAACAAATGAAAAAAAGAACAGAGATATAATAAAAAGAGAACAAACAAAAAAAACTAAACGAACAAAAAGAAAGAACAAACCTAAAGAAAAAAATAGAACAAACAAAAAGCTTGGAAAAAAAGAAAGAACCGACGAAAAGAAAAAAAAAACTAACTGAAAGAACAGAGAAAAGACAAACAAAAATAAAAAGAAAGAAAATGACAAACAAACCAATGAAAAGAGAGAACACATAAACACATAAAAAGAACAAAACGAGAAAGAAACAAATGAAAGTTTGAAAGGATGTGAAAGACACTGAGAAACTGCAAAAGAACAAACGAATGAAAGACTAAATGAAAATTATTTTAAGAATTGACAAAATTATAAAAATGTAAACGAGACCGAATGAACGAACAAACAAATGAATCAGAAGCGAAGCAGCAAGAACGAATGAATGAATGAACGAATGAATGAACGAATGAATGAATGAATGCATGCAAAAGAACTGACGAAAACACAAACGGAAGAATGAAGAGGAAGGTGGAGAGTGAATGGAGTGGGGCTCGTGTGACGTCTGTCCTGTTAGACTTACGCTCACCTGCGTGGCCATCTTGCCGTAGTCGATCCAGCGCAGGGTGGCGAAGTTCGTGGACTCTGCGCAGTTGAAGCCGTGGTTGAATCCGGCGTGATATCCGTACGGAAACGTGATCATGAACTCGCCCTCCTCCTGCGTGATCTGCCAAAGCAGGACAACAATGACAAAATCACCACAAACGCGCAAAATCTCTGAAACCGTTTCACGTTATCTGCGCTGATTATGGCGTGGAATATCACAATTACACAAAATTAATTTAACGTAGTAAAATACATAGAATTGGGAGAATTAGATTTTTACGCCGATGTTTGGGGAACTGAAAAACGTACAGCGTTTTATAGCGAATAAATTGCATGAGAAAGAATGTGAGAAAAAAAAAAGAAAATGTAATTTTTATTAACTATTTAAATAAATTAATAATTTAAAAAAGGCTAACTATATACAAATTAAATACAATCTTTCAATTCAGTTTGATTTAAAAGTAATGATGCACTACAACAAAAAGTCAAATTAAATACAAATTAACACCAAATAAAGAAAATGGATGTGAATGAATGATGCACAAAAAGAAAGAAACTAGTTTTATTATTAGCATTTTTATTATTTAATTAATAAATTAATAAATCAATTTAAAAGGTCAACTAAGATAATTAAATTCATTTTTAAATTAAATTTAGATTCTTATGCCGATGTTGTGGAACTGTAAAAAGTACAGCGTTTTATAGCGAATAAATTGCTAAAATAGTATACGCAAAAAAAGCAAGAGAAAGAATGTGAAAGAACAAAATACTGAAAAATTAATTGTGTGAAGAATTTATAAACAAAACAAAACAAAACGGAAAGAAACAAAAGGAACAAACAACTTATTTATTTTATTAGCTATTTAATTAATGAATAAAAAATGAAAATTCAAATGAAATACAAATTAATATTTTTAAATTAAATTGAATTAAAACAAAAAGTCAGGTACTAAAACAAACAGTCAAACGAAATACAAATTAACACAAATTAAAGAAAAATTATGTAAACCAATGAATAAACAAAGGAACCAAGTACTTTTATTATTATAATTTTTAATAATATTAAACAACAAACAACTAAAGAAAAGAAAAAAGAAATGAAACAACCTATTTCTTTTGTTAGTTTTCTTACATTTAATTTTTAATTAATTAATATATGAATAATTACAAATTAGTTAAGTCAACTAAATTAAAAACAGAAAAACACAAAAGCAAAATAAATAATTACGAAACAAATAACAAATTAAAGAAAGTAATGAATGGACAAAATGAAAAAAAAAAACGATTTATTTTGTTGCTTTCATTAAATTTAAGTTTAATTAATAAACCAATGATTAACAAAAAATAAAGTCAACTAAATAAAATTATTGTAAATTCTGCTCGAGTGGTAATAATCATGAAGCCCTCGGCTCATCCTCACGGGATGCATGTGTCTCTGAAGATGGACGCGCTGGACGTTTAATTATTTCCCAGCTACTGCTCCGTTACCCCACATACTTTTAATTTCACTGAGCTCTACAGTAATCTGGGCGAAAGCAAAACTGAACTGTACTTTGATGAAAGAGCCAGTAACTGCTGAATTAAGCTGCAAACGACACTTCAGAGGAAGAAAAAGCCGTTCTTTGATGAAATAGGCAATGACTGAGAAACACGGCGGCTTCCAGAGCTAATATCTGTAGCCATTATGGTGGCGGAGAGTTGGCCGGAGTTGTATAGTTGTTGGTTTGATTTAGATTTGTTCGACCTTAGCTAATGCAATCGGTGGAGTCACGCTTCAGTGTCACGCTGGCGTCCGTTAGAAAGAAAGTTAAATTCATTAATGCTGTTCGGAGACTGCTACGTGTCTGGTGTTTGCGTAGAACTGGCCCTAGGGTGTGTTTGTACACTTAACGAAGTTACATTATGAGTTGGGTGACTACAAAAAGTACTGCTTTCTGTTATTATAAAAATAATACAATATTATACAGTACAGGGTGTGTTTGTACACTTAACGAAGTTACATTTTAGAAAGAACACTCATCAAGCCTGCATTAAAAATACATGAAAAAAATGTCATATTGTGATAGATTATTACACATTTTAAAAACTTGTTTTTAAATTTTATTATACTTAAAAATATAATGTATTTCCTGTGATGTAAAAGCTGAATTTTTTGATGACTTCACATGATCCTTTAGAAATCATTTCTATATATTGCTGACATTATCAAAAAACGGTTCTGTTTGCTTACATATCAGAAATAATTTTAGGCATTTGAATAAAAAGAAAAAAAAAAATGTTTTTAAAATAACTAAATAAATATACACTACTGGTCAGTAATTTGGTTTGACAGGAATTTTTTTTCTTACTTTTTTTAAAATAAATCAATCTTTTTATTCAGCAAGGATCACTGTGTTAAATTTATAAAATGGAAGTAAAGAAAATAGTACTTATTACATCTATATTATAAACGTTTTTTTGATGTTGAAATAAATGCAGTTCTTTTTAATCTGATTTTATTCATCAAATATATTAGACACAGAAGCTGTTTTTCATAATACAGAATATTAGCTAAAACATTAGACTGGATGTTACGATTGACACTGAAGGCTGGCGTAAGGACGAAATTCAGCTTTGCAGATCACAAATAAATTTTATTTATATGCAAATAGAGGTCTACTGGGTTATTTTAATTTGTGAAGGTAATATACACAATATTACTGTTTTGTCTGTATTTTGATCCAAAGTAATGCAACTTGATCAGACTTCTTCTTTCCAAAACTAAACAATTTATTAATGTTTCCAAACTTATTGACGCTGTTACTGTTTTAATAGGAAACAATTACCCAGACAAAATATATTCAAATTAGATGAGCACCAAAAATACAAACAAAGTTCAAAATCATTTTCTTTGAAGTGAAGGCAAAAAAAGTAAACTAAAAAGAATTACTCTTGAAAACTAAACATTACTTTTAATTAAATAATATCATCCAGGTATTATGGGTTGACATATGCATTACAGTAAAAAAATGCTTGCACTATATATAATAATATATATATATATATAATATATAATCTATATATAAATATATATATCTATACAAAGATATACACAAAGTTTTTAATACGAATAACTAAATATACACAAAGTTTTTAATACGAATAACTAACATTTGAATTTGAAGTATTACTTATTTTAAATAAAATAATAAATAATTTTCATTTGAACTGATTTGAAAGAGGAAATGTCAAGTTAATTAATTAAATGAACTTTTAGGATTAAATTAAATTTTAATAAAACAAAGTCAAACATTATGGTGTAAATTTGCATTAGATTAGATTGCGAATATATTAGAATTTTGCAGAAATGTGTATAAAAGTATTATTAATTTTAAATAAAATAATAAAAAATTATTTTAACTGAATTGAAAGAAAGGAAATGCCATCTAAATTAATAAAATTTACTTAAAATAAAATGTATTTTTATTTAAAAAAATAAAGTCAGTATTATGGTATAAATTTGAATTACAAAAAATCTGATTTAAAAATATTATAAATAAAAAATACTTTAATAACAATACTTTTTAAAATAAAATATTTTAAATAAAATAAATAATAACATTTAAAATAAATAAAATGATAAAGTAAAAAAAAATAATAATATAATAATATAATATAAAAAATAATATATTTACATTTTATTCATTCTTTTAAATTTACTTTTGTTTTTAAGGTCCTCGCAAAATATTAAATACAAATTAAAATGAAAGACGACCAAAAACAGGACCCTAAAGTCACAAAAAAACTGATCTGAACTAAAAAAAACAAGAAAATTAAAAATTACAAAAAAGTACAAGAATACCAAGGCACTCTGAAATCCCTTAAAATTATTAAATAATTTGCAACCGATTTTATTTCCAAAATGAGTCCTATTCCAGAGCGTGACAGGCTTTTCAACAACAAAAAACTACATGTTGACGTAACTGTAAGGCATTATAAAGAATACTACGGTACAGCATCCAGAAAACATGCTATATATCGGTATTAAGTCTGGTATTACGTATCTTAACTGTCACCATAATGGTGGAGCAGATGAAACTTAATGCATGATTCTCCTTGCTGGATCTCTCCTCACACTCTCGCTGACTGTTCGCTAGCAGGAGCTTGAGCTGAAGCTCTAATAACGTCCCCAGACACACGGAGAGAGACAGACAGACAGACAGGAAACCTGCTGAGATCAACACTTCAGCGTCTCCTCTCGCTTTCATCTCACTGCAACTCCACCGAGTGTCACGGGGACTCAAAAGTGACAATAACATCCATCGTATGGAGGAGCGGCGGGAGTGAAAACCAGGATTGCAGCAGTTGAGCGGAACGTATAGCGGCGCTGAACTTTATCTAGCCTCATTACAGAGATTTATTCCCGTTTTGATCTCACTGTGAGGGTCTCGGGCTCCTGACAATGGGAATTATCCACGGAGAAGAAGAAAAAAAAATTGTAAATTGAAAATGTTTTTGATCCGAGTCAGAGGCAAGTAGCAGTGTCAGTGTTTGTGGTTTAGATTTTCGTTTTTTGCGTAAATACACATAAAAAGATGTGTGAGGGGTCACAGCGCTTTAGTTTAACACCGTCGTCATCTTTGTGCACGAAGCACACCTTACTTCTAAAATCTAATTTCTTTTTTTAACAAAGTGCAAATAAACACTCACAAAAAAGTCTAAATTGTGTGCGTACCGCTAATGTTCGCGTAAATTGTTCGTAAAACCATTCTGATAAAAGTAGTCGCAACAAATTTCAGTAATAAGCCAATGAGAGAAGCTAGTAAAATAAGTAGGTGCAACTAATGTTCGTATTAATTGTTTGTGAGAAGATAGTAAAATTTGCTTTATTAGCTTCGTGTAAAATTGTTGTGTTAAAAAAACTATTCTAATAAAAAAACACAACAGAATGTTTGTGTAAATTGTTTGTTAAAAACTATTTCTAATAAAAATAGTTGCAACAACTTCCACAGAAAAATCCCTTAGATTGTGTTTCATTAGCTTATTTTAGTGGTGTATTAATGAAATTATCTTGGTTGTTTTCTTTTATCGTTTTTGTTATAAACATTCTAATGAAAAACTTTAGACAATTTACACAAAAAATTAATTTGGGTTGCGTTTCTTTAATAGGCCAATAAGAGAAGCGAGCAAAGTTACCGTTGTTAGCTTCTTTTTACTGCTGTATAAATGAAACCCGAGCAGAATGTTTGTGTTAATTGTTCGTTTAGTGGCAACAAATTTCCACAAAATTTAATTTTCTTGTGTTTCTATAACAAAAAAATGAGAGAAGCTAATGAAGCTAATTTTAACACTTTTACGTATTAATGAAACAATCAGAAAGTTTGCGTTAATCTTTTGCTAAAAACCATTTTAATTGTCGCAACAAATTTCCACAAATTTTGCTTTATCAGCTTCTTTTACTGCTGTATTAATGAAACACAAGCAGAACGTTTGTGTAAAATGTTTGTTAAAACCATTTCTAATGAAAATTGTCGCAACAAATTTCCACGAAATTGTAATTTTCTTGTGTGTTTCTATAACAACAAAAATGAGAGAGAAGGCTAATGAATGAAAACGACTAATTTCACTGAGTATTTAACACTCTTTACTGCTTTTTACGTATTAATGAAACAATCAGAAAGTTTGCGTTAATCTTTTGATAATTTTAATTTTAGTTGTAAATTTCCACAAATTTTGCTTTATCAGCTTCTTTTACTGGTGTAAATTAATGAAACACAAGCAGAACATTTGTGTGTAAAATGTTTGTTAAAACCATTTCTAATGAAAATTGTCGCAACAAATTTCCACAAAATGTAATTTTCTTGTGTTTCTATAACATAAAAATGAGAGAAGCTAAATAAAACTAATTTTAACACTTTTACTGCTGTATTAATGAAACAATCAGAAAGTTTGCGTTAATCTTTTGTTAAAAAAACATTTTAATTGTCGCAACAAATTTCCACAAAATTAGCTTTATCAGCTTCTTTTACTGGTGTATTAATGAAACACAAGCAGAACGTTTGTGTAAAATGTTTGTTAAAACCATTTCTAATAAAAATTGTCGCAACAAATTTCCACAAAATGTAATTTTCTTGTGTTTCTATAACAAAAATGAGAGAAGCTTATGTAGCTAATTTTAACACTTTTACTGCTGTATTAATGAAAAAATCAGAAAGTTTGCGTTAATCTTTTGCTAAAAAACATTTTAACTGTCTGTGTTAATTTTTAGTTTATTTAGCTTTTATTTTGTTTATATAATTTAATTTTATTGTGTTTGTTTATGAAGATAATTTTAGAAGCTAATGAAGCTAATTTTAACGATTTTAATGATGTTTTAGTTAATCTTCTGTTAAAAAACCATTTTATTGTTGCAACAAATTTCCACAAAATTAGCTTTATCAGCTTCTTTTACTGGTGTATTAATGAAACACAAGCAGAACGTTTGTGTAAAATGTTTGTTAAAACCATTTCTAATGAAAATTGTCGCAACAAATTTCCACGAAATTTAATTTTCTTGTGTTTCTATAACAAAAAAAAAATAAGAGAAGCTAATTTTGCATTGATAAAATCATTGTCAATTTATTCCACTTATATCCAGCTATATTATCTGAAATAACATTTGTGCAGTGTCAGTGACAGGAAGTGATGTAATGGGTGAATAACTCACTCTGTCAAAGGGGATGCTGTATTTCTTCAGGATCGATGGAGAAATGAGGGTCATCTTGTGACGGAGAAACGCGTCACAGCCCTGAGAACTTCCTGGGAAAAAACCTGCAGAAAACGACAAACAGCAAAGAGAGAGAATGAGACAAAATGTCAACGAAACACTGAAATAAACAGACTGGATGGTTTTAGAGGACAAACTGTGGGCAACGAAACACTGAAATAAACAGACTGTGCGGGTATAAATATAATAATTATGATAATAGTTATGTTACTATGTGATTTTTTTTATGTGAATTTAATTTTCATTATTAAATGAAAGATTATTATTATTATGATGATGATTTTTTTATATATGCATTTAATTTTCATTATTAAATGAAAGATTATTATTATTATGTTTATAAATTAAATTATTTTTTAATTTATTCCAGTTAAGCTAAATGAGAATGTTATATACTGCAAAATATGTAATTTGGGTCATATTTTATGATATCTTAATTTGATTTATGTTATTATGTCAAACTTTGTATAATAATACATTATAAATATATTAATATTTATTAAAAAATATAATTGTCTACACACACACACACACACATATATATTTGTTTGTTTATTTTTTGCTGTTTATTATTATTATTATTATTATTATTATTATTATTAATATTATGGAGTTTGCATAGTGTTTCTTATAAATTTAACATAGAAATTAATTTCATATAAATAAAAAAAATAATATTTAATTAATTTGAAATGTTACAAAACAAGAATAATATTATATACTGTAAAATCTTTACAGAATTTCATATTTTTTTGTTATGACAACATTTGTAATAATACATTATAAATATATTCAATAAAATGTATATTAAAGCATAATATTATTATAATTATTATCTGTCATTATTAACTCTAAAAATAAAATCATACCTACATATATTTTTAAGATCGCAATATGTTCCTTATAAATGTTTATATATAAACCCATTCCATAAAAATGTAATTCTATTAATTAATTCCAGTTATTAAAGAATAAGAAGAAGAAGAATTATAACTTCTTTATGGAATTTGTTTCATATCATTATATAACAGCTTAAAATAAGCATAATGATAACTAGTACTATCGTTAATGTTATTATTAATTATTGTGGTCATACATCAATAAAATGTTGAAAAAGGATGATTAAACCCAATATTACTGACCTGTGTGCTTTTACACTGAAGTCTACAACATCATTAGAAACATTCTAATGCAAAACTACTGGAATCAACTTTAAGTTTCCTTTTCCAAATCAGTCTTTTAGCATGAATGTTAGCGTTTAGCATGGTGTCAGTCTACAGCAGGGTTTTAGCACAGAGTCGACGTAAAGCTATTCCAGTGAAAGCATCTGTGGAGCCTCGGTAAAGCGAGCGAGCGCTGATTACGAGCGTAACGTGTAATCACCGGTTTTGAGGTTATGGGTAAAAGCCTGCGGCACGTCAGACGGCTGTGGGTCACTTTGTGGTTACGGGTAAGCGCTGGATGGGTGAGTCTGGGGTCATTTGATTATTATAATAGTCTCGTCATTCCTGCCCACTGATTGTAATTACGACACAGAGAAAAGGTCTGATAACTGCCACAACAGCACAAACACGCGTGATTCATCCGCGGCGTCTATCATTAGCGCTCACACCATTAAGTGGCTTTACTGGCTTAAATATAGCAGATTTAGGGTCATTTTCACTTAGCAGAGAACTTTTTCTACGTCTGCTATTTTAGCAAGCTATTGTTTCCAAGATCTCGCTAAAACAAGTGAAGTTTCGCATCTCTTCGATCAATGCAGCGGCTGTTCTTCGGGATTTGTACGCAAAAGCTGCGTGTGAACAGTTTCTCACACACACACACACACAATATAAAATATAACAAATGTTAAAACATTTAAAAATAATAATAAAATTACAAATACAGTTTCAAAACAAATTTTAAAAAATTTTAAAATATTTATAAATTTTCAAATACAGTTTCAAAACCAAAAATATTTCGCAAAAAAATTTAATTCACAAATAATTACACAACCAATAAATAACATGATATTTTTACAAAAAAAATTTTTATATCTATAAATAAAAAAAAAAAAACAAATAACATGATATTTTACAAAAATCTAATTTTATATCTATAAAAATTTTTTCAACTATATAACAATATAACCATAAAACATTTCCAGCCAAAATTGTTTGAATTCATGCTAGTTGGTTTTTTTCCTTCTGTTCTCGTGTTGCTTTTGCGCAAAATACATTCCTTCCATTCCTATTATACATACAGCAAAAACAGACCTGTTAAAACAAGGTATACAAGTTAAAAAAGGCCTCGCACTTTCAAAACAACATTAAACGTGTTCGGGATCGCCCGACTGAGACTTGTCTTTCCGAAGCGCTGTTAGTCACTGTGACTCAATAATAAATCATCAGATGCTCTGTCTTTAGAAGAGCAGGAGAACAGAGGAGAGCTGATGCTGAGGTAAGACTGTCATTCGTTTATGCTGAAGAGCTGCTTAGTTTCGTCCTTTAAGACAGGTTTAACAGATGAAAAGGACGCTGTGTTGGTGAAAACCAGGCAACTAATGCCTTTAAGCGGGGTATGAAGTACAGGAATTTTGCATAAACCATTACAGCATCAGGCTTTGCATAACAGAAAGCTTTAGCACAGACTGCTGTTTCTGTGACCCTCCTCAGAACCGTTTGAGTTCAATATTGCGGCTCTCCTTCAGGAACGCATGTGGAGTTTCACACAGAAATCAAAACAAAAAAGTTAACACTTAAATTTAGTATAAATGCATTATAAAAATAAAACAATTTTAATATATTATATATATATATAATTATATATTAAGTAAAATAGTTTTGTAAAATTTATATATAATATAGTAAAGTAAAATATTTTGTAATTTTAAATATATATTGCAATCATTCTAAACATAGCATTTCAAAAATGAATAAAAGAATAAAATGTAAAATGTATAAAATGATAAAATATTTATTAGAAATAATGATACAAATAAAATAATATATAACAAGAATTAAAGTTAAAAATATATATAAAATACAACAAAATATTTAACAAATAAAAATAAATTTACTTATTTTAAAATAAAGATAAATACAAATATTTAAAAATCATCTTGGTTTTTATCTATAAAGAACAGTTGAAACAAAATGTTCAAAACAGATTAAATATTTATAATTTGTATAGGAAATGTATCTATTACAATCGTGATTAATCAATAAGATAGCACTTAAATATGTTCTAAATGTACCATTAAAAATATTTATTAAATCGGTTAAAATATTTAATATAAAAAATAAAAAGAAAACACAGCATAAATAAAAATTAAAAAAGAACTAAGAATGTTTATATAAAATATAATGTTAAAATATTTATTACAAAAATTACAAGATGTATTAAAAATAAATATAAAATCGAACACTTAAAATCAACTTGCATTTATATCCAAAGAACAGAATAAACAAAGTAATTTAATATTTAGATATTTATTAATTTTTTTATATTACAATCATAATTCACCAGTAAGTTAGCACTTGAAATTTATTTATATATATATATATATATATATATATGGTAATAATATAAAATTTTAAATACTTTATTAAAAAACTGGAAAATCTCGCAGAATCCTAAAAGAGATGAGCCAAAAGATTTATACTATCTTTGTATAATCCTATATATTGATAAATTATTTCAGAGTATCAAAACTGAAGTGCATTATAGCTTGATGGCAGTAAAATGAATCATAATTCATCATAATCAAAGGGTGAAAAAAAAAAAAAGGAGTAATGGTGTCGAAACGCTGCTGGTGTTTATACACGTGTTCTCTGTGTGACGTCTCTGTGTGAAAACCCTGCTTCATGTCGAGTGTTGACTGGCTGGTTTGAAGCGGGGTGTTTGTTTAAGTGGGACAGGAGCATGTGTGTGGGTTATGCTTGCGTTTTGAAGTACAGCAGCCTCAGATCTCAGAGACGCACAAACATCTTCACATCTCATAATCCACACAACCACAGGCAGGCGCCAGGGCTTTCCTAGACAGCACTGCGAAAATTCGGGAGGTGCGGAGAGGATTTTCTGCCGGCACCTCATTCAGGATTATGGCGATGTCTCGTCTGTGTAATTTGGGGCAGGAAAAGACCCGTGGAAAAGGATTTTCCCTGTTTCAGGCAGGAATACTTAATCCGATAATGAACTACTGCCATTATTTACTCAACCTCAAACTTGTATGGCTTTCTTCCTTCAGTAAAATACAAACTGAGAAATTTCACAGATTATTCTAATTTACTGTACGACTTCAATGTATGTGTGTGTGTGTGTGTGTGTGTGTGTGTATAAACTAATCAAACTAATATATACACACACACACATTCACATTATATATATATTATATACCTATACATAGTACATACGTACAGGTCAAAAGTTTGGAAACATTATTATTTTTTAATGTTTTTGAAAGAAGTTTCTTCTGCTCATCAAGCCTGCATTTATTTTATCAAAAATACAGAAAAAAAATGTAATATTGTGAAATATTATTACAATTTAAATAATTGTTTTTTTAAAATGTATCATACTTTAAATTATAATTTATTTCTGTGATGCAAAGCTGAATTTTTTTTTAGATCCTGTAGGAAATCATTGATGACATTATCAAAGTTGGAAACAGTTCTGCTGCTTAATATTTTTTCAGAACATGTGATACTTTTTTAGGATACTTTGATGAATAAAAAGTAAAAAAATTATTTAAAAAAAGAAGCTATGTTTTTAAAATATGAATATTTTGTAATAACAATATACACTACTGGTCAGTAATTTGGGGTCAGTAATTTTTTTTTCTTTCTTTTTTTAAATAAAATCAATACTTTTATTCAGCAAGGATGTGTTAAATTGATAAAAAAGTGATAGTAAAGAAAATATATTATTAGAATATATATTATTAGAATTTTCTTTTTATTTTGAATAAATGCAGTTCTTTTTAACCTTTTATTCATCAAATATATTAGACAGCAGAACTGTTTCCAACACTCATAATAAATCAGAATATTAGAATGATTTCTAAATGATCATGTGATAGACTGGATGTTACATGTGACAATGAAGGCTGGAGTAATGATGCTGAAAATTCAGCTTTGCATCACAGGAATAAATTATTTTTTAAAAGTATATTCAAATAGAAAACTATTATTTTAAGTTGTAATAATATTTCACAATATTGCTGTTTTTTTCTGTATTTTTGATCAAATAAATGCAGGCTTGATGAGCAGAAAGAGACTTCTTTCAAAAACATTAAAAATAGTAATGTTTCCAAACTTTTGACCTGTACTATATATATATATATATAATACATTTATATTGACTTATTATATATTAGATGTATATTTTAGTTTTGTTATGTTTTATAATCATTTTAATTTTTTGTTTATTATTTTTAATGTATATGTGCGTGTGCGGATGTGTATGTCTATACATGTGTGTGTGTGTGTGTGTATACATACATAAAATTTATATTTGTTGCACCAGAAAAAAAAAAAAAAAAAAGGATGGAACAAAAAGTTTCCAAAGTTATTTCTGTTTCCGCTCCTTTTCCTTTAAGACTTCTGTATGTAAATGACCTATGTTTTGATCGCCTAACCTAACAAGTTCCACTTCTACATGAAGACATGCTAACGAACAGATGTGAGGTCTCACCTTGCGCCAGCCGCTCCAACCTCTTGCCGTGCTCGGGAGGAATGGCATACCTGCGGTGAGGAAGAAAAAAACAGAGATCAATTAACGGGATCAATGGAAAAGACACTGGAGGGACGCACAGCGAGACGCCTCTCTGTGAGAACTGCTCTCTGAACATCACACAGAGAACACGCAGAGAACATTTCACCCCTATTTCACATTCACCAGTCACACGCTAGTTTAAAGACAAAGCACTCAAACGTCACCGAGACAAAGCCTGGGAAATTACTGCGCAAGAGCCAATTTATTTCAGCTAATCGGCTCAAACACGCGCAACGCTGATACAGATTGTGCTGTGCTGCTTAATTTGAAACGATTTTGCTGGAGAAGGAAACAGCACAATATCTTCTGTGCCACTAAAGGTTCAATACGCTTGACGTTGTTATTGACATTGTCTGTATTCAATTCGCTTGACGTTGTTATTGACATTGTCTGTATTAGCCTAATTATTTCCTCAAGTTTCCGGAGAGCTGAAACCCTCCCGAGGCCTCGAACGCAAATGTAAATCCAGTGCATCACTCTCCCCTGGGCTCCAGCTCCAAATCACACATTCACAATGGCTTCAGGAGGGGTTTGAGAAGCGCCACACTGCCCTCTACTGGCGCCAGGAGGCAAAACAGGGATTTTATGGGCGAGTGGCATTTTCCAGTTAAACACAGGCCAATTTCACAGCAGTGGTTTTCTCTACACAAGCGCACGATCATCTGAAAGTCAGCTGAATACCAAGTGGACGGATTAGACGTTTGTGTTTGTATGCAGCTGATGGGATGTACAAGAAGGGGTTTGTTTTATTTCACAATGTGTTGTGGCTTTTACTGAAAAGTTACAGGAGAAAAAGTACAAGAATTATAGGGGAAAACAAAGGGGATGGGAACTGAAAGCGCTTGACATGGCTATGCACTAACCAGACAGGAACAAGAACAAGGTGGAAATTAGATCTAAGGAGATGGAAAGTCAGATGCGAACATATTGAGATAATTATGGAATTAGGAGTAGTGCACATTACTTGTGGTTCGGTTCATATCATCGTTTTAGAGACACCGTTTCCACATGGTTCAGTATGTGCTATTTTAGGGAAAAGAGGTCTATACTGTTAAAGAAATAAGAAGAAATAATCAAACTACAAGAAACAGCACAAATAAATACAACCGAGCAAAGATACTAATAAAATAAACAGTGCTTTTCAGGTTTTTTGGGTAGGTCTAACATTAGTTTTTAGGTACAGAATTTGAATAAAGTAATCAAATGTAAAACAATATTGCATATTTCACTGTATAAATGAAAGATGAATCCTTATCAAAGTTACAAAAGCTATTCAATCAAGAGCAGTGAGTGTTTTCCTTGTATTTTGTTGTTGGATTAACAATAAGGAAGTGCTATCACTTTAAGACAATACTCGGACTAGTACACTGATATTGTAATGTCTGCTGGGATACTCACCAAGACAGGCATGTTGACATAATTTTTGTGTGAATTTTGTCCATTCAAGCTAAAGATTTGAAAGAGAACTCAGTATTTGAGCGCTCTCCGAGATGCGTGTTTGGCGATACAGATGAGCGCACAGGCAAATCTACTCATTCGCGTCTTCTGGATCTTTAATGTTTAAACTGGCAAGGTTTAAATGAGTTTAGTTTAAACCCAGATAGCAGCATATGCTCTTCAGGTCTCACCTGCACTATCAAGACCTGGGTGATTATGGCATAAATGACTGGTCATATTCCAGCATGCAGCACTCGCATTGAACAAAGTTTACAAAGAGTGACAGGTTTGTCCACATTTCTTTTTTTGTTTATCGCTGCTGTTGTAATGTATTGGGAAGCCAGAATGTGTATCCATCGACAGAAACACACATTAGCCGAACTCTGTCTGTTTTACATGTTATCTTTAACAAGACATATTACAGATGCATTGTCAGATTTAAGTTGAATCGTGGTGCAAGTGCGTTCTAAACTGTGGGTGGAAAACAGTACGGTTTGATTTTTTACCAAGAACCATTACACCCCTAGTAGGGATCTACATGCATATATTACACTAATAGCACGGGATTCTAGCATTCTTGTATTCAAAAACATTTAATACCAAATCTAACCACCCAGGGATCTAGAGACTAAAAGTGAACTACTTAAAACCGTTATACAGTGTCTTGTAACATAACAAAGCAGTGAGATGCCAATAAATGGCCTCCACCTACAGCAAATATGAATGCTAATCAATTCCCATGATGTGGTGCACTGTTGCATGTATTGGGAACTGCCTTGAACACCAAAGACGGAGCCATTGGAAAATCGAACGGCTGGCCACAAGCACCCCAACTCTAAGGACACTAGCGGTAACGGATTCAATTTGGTGTTTGAGGTGCCACCACAGATCAATAATTATTAGATGGCTCTTTCTCTCCTTTTCTTGCAGATAAAAGGTGGATCTGATGGGCAGCTGTAATTAGGGTACAAATGCTTCCTGCCAGCAGGAGTATCCTTACACCTCACTAACCCCACCAGATCAAGCTGACAGTAACTCTATCTGGCAACCGATAGTTGCAGAAGCTTTATTCGATCTGGAACTGCCTGTGGAGGAGGGCAAATATTGACAAAAATCACACCGGGGGCACCAGAAATCAAGCTAAATCTGAGGGGCTTGGCTTGGTGTGACAGGAAACCCCCACATGGAGGAAAGCCTCTAGCATCTTGAGGATCCTCAGGCACCACCGGAACAACGAAACGAACAAGAAGCGCCCACTAAACACCGTTTGAGATTTTGAGACATGGGTAGTTGGGTGCCTGGGCGTATGTAAGGGATACATCCCATTTACCTCATTTATGGCCCATGAAACAATTCTATACTTCACTTCCTAGATGCAAGATCTCTCCAGTCCCACGGCGGCAACACAAATCCCCTACCTGCCAAACGGCACAGACGCCGCTGGCAGCGTTAAGATTTTATTTGTCATCATCTTGAAGAGGACAAGAACAAGAAAACAAGCTATAAGAATCAAGCAATTCCCTTGGCTGCGGCACTCCCTCTCTCAGTGATTATTTCCGGCAGCGTGCGCACCACTTTGGGCCACTCCGCAATCTTTAAGAATCTGACACTAGATCTCAGGAGGCTGCGAGAATTATGACTTTGATGGGAGGAGAGTTAGAGGCGAATGAAGTTAATTTCACAGTGGCTGAACAGGGGGTTAGGCAAACAGCTACCACACACACTTTAACATACTGTAATTACCAGAAAAGTAAAACGGATTCAATTTCAAAAGCAGAAGGGGGTGTTTGGGTGTGGAGGACAAGCGCACGCATAGTTGCATTAAGCTGAGTTGAAGGGTGAGTAAATTTTCTCCTCTTTCTTTTTTTCTGTGCACAAGCCTTGCCGTTCTCCGCTATGCGGAGAGTTAACTTGAGATAAGGCCTCCAGAGAGCAGGAGAAAGAGAGAATGCTTAGCTAGAGACATCAAGAGCTAACACTTCAGAGAGATATGAGGACACAGAAGAAATGGAGACGGAAAGATACTCAAGAGAGCAAGCAAGACCTCTTAAAGAATTACCGTTTTGTACCCTTATCCATTTGGACACCTGTGCCTACCAGAGCTTGACCCAAAAACACTACAACCCTTTCAACATGATTCATGTCAATGCCTTAAACTCTACAGAGACCAGTGTCAAGCACTAGCATTAAATCTGGCCCTAGTGCAACTTTCAAATGAGGAGCCCTTGATGTTACCTCATGCATTTACATTTACTATTCACAGTTTTATGGTTCCCACATCTTTTGATCAGGGAACTGAACTTTTTTCATTATAGAAACATTATTTTTGCATGCACTGCAAGGTCAGAGGTCTCTGTTGCAATTTGTAGCTATGCACAAAATAAAATGGTCAATAACACTATTTTTAAAATGAGGGTCCATAGTGCTAACAAGCTTAATTAAATCAAGAATTCAACAACTTTCCATAAAGCAAAAAGATGCAGTTGCATTTGTGTAACATTTACATTGATGGATTTATGTACTTCTACTAAATTGTGAGGATAAAAATGACAGATGTTAGATATATAACATCTTGCCAGAGACTTTTTTTTGGTATAAAAAGCACTAGTCATTGTCCGTGCACTTTTATTAAAGGATCTGACAAAAGAGTGCATGTGTTTCTAAAAGTTTAGTATGAAAAATTATTTGATTTTATGGAAAACTAGTTAGTTTTCCATCCCGAACAACTAACTTTCAATTACATAAAAATACAACTGAATTTCTAAACTATTTTTAATACCTACTTGTAAGCTTTGCATTTCAACAGCTTTCCCAGTTGTTAGTGATCATCGTTTAACAATTTTAAAGTGCACTTTCTATAGATTACACTCACAACCAAAAAATATTTTAGCACTCAGTATCATAAAAAATATATTAATACAAAATAATTCACTTAATAAATTGGACTTTTCAATTATAGGAAACACTACCATTTAATGGGAGCTTTGCTTTATACTTTCTACTTAAGTTTTGCGTGATGCAACCTATTATGCTTTTCATCTCACGCATGTTTTGAAGCCCAGATGTTCCTACAACATTGACCAGTTTTAAATTAATTTTTCCAAAGCAAAAAAAAAAAAAAAAAACCACCATTGATTGACTACTGCTTTCCAGCTTGATTAAAAGACACAAGACTCCCAGATGCATGAAATATCCCTCTGTACGACAGCCTGAGACACTGACAGAACAACTGCGTCTAATGAACGCGGTTTCTTTAAGACAAAACAAACCCAGGGCACTCTAACCCACACTTGCATTTTTTTTGAAAGAGGGGAAAAATGAGAGAGATACACCAAGGAGAAGATACAAAATGAGAGTGAGGGAAGAAAATAAGTGAAGAAAAAAGTCTCATATGTAGAAATAGCACAGGAAAGACGCCCAGCTGGAAAATTGTGTATTCTGCACTTCAAAATACAGTATTAAAGCATCTCTCCGCAAGAACGGAGAGGAAAAGTCAAGCTGTACTTCAGGAAAACAAACCATCAGAATACCAAGTAATTTCAACAGCATTTGGATTTGGATCAAGGCATGTTATGCTTGGTTTCCACATCTTTTAGTCCACAATTGACTTGAAATTGCTCTTCTTATCAAAACCTTGATTTCAATGTACATTTATCTTTCTATCCACTGAATGAAAGCATAGGTCATATACATATACATCATCCCTAACGATCCTCTAGAGGATTTACTTCACAACCAAGTGCCTCTGAAATTGCGGCAAGAGCGAGATACAGTGAGACAAAGCAAACGCCACATGATTCATCTGTCTCGATGACATCATCCCGAACGTCTACGGCCGATGTGAATGACAACAGTGCCCCCAAGTTAAGGTTTTTCATACTGCACCCATGACAAGTTGGTACTGTAAAATCAAGAATATAATCTAGTTTCTGAGACACTAAATTTCAATCAAACTGATGGACCGCAATTTTATCTTCACAAGCCCCATATATGGCAAGCATCAAATCACTTTTTGGTTAAACACTGCCAAAATGACCAAATCTGATCATACTTTATCACTGTGATGTAATGTCTGCAATAAAAAAAAGGCAGACAAACTTCGTTGAATCTTTAGAATTCAACTAAATGCACATATAAAACCTTTATAAAAATTATAATTATACACAAATGTATTTGATGCATAAGAAATGAAAACAAATGCAACAATTGTAATGATGATGATTTGTTTTTAACTAAGTAATGCAAAATGATTTATAAACCCTCCAGATATTTAATTATTTAAAAAAAAATATTAATGTTTTCAACAGCATTTGTGGCAAAATACTATTTTCCACACAAAAACTGATTTCTACAATATATTTAAAAATTATAATTCTACACAAAAGTATCGAATGCACATGAAAAGAAAGCAAATACAACAACTTTAAGTGTGATGACTTGTTTTTAACAGTACTGCAAAATGATTTATAAACCCTCCAGATAAGGAAATATTTTTTACAGTACTTGTGCCTTAATATTGTTTACCACAAACAAATTGATTACGAAAACGTATATATATTTTTTTAATTATAACTATACACAAATGTATTGAATGCACAAGAAAAGAAAGCAAATATGATATAAAATTGACTTGTTTTTAACTTTAAGTAATGAAAAATGATTAGGCTATAAACCCTACAGATATGGAAATTTTAACAAAATATTAATGTAACATTTTCATCAACATCTGTGACATAATATTTTTTTATCACATAAAATATTGATTCCTAAAATGTTATGTTATATATATATATATATATATATATATATATATATTATATATATATATATATATATATATATATATATATATATATACATATAAAATTATGCACAAATCTATTGAATGCACAAGAAAAGAAAGCAAACAATTTTAAGTGCAATGACTTGTTTTTATCTCTAAGTAATGCTTATAAACCTCCATATATTAATGTTTCCAACAGATTTAGTTGCATACTATTGTTTACCACATAAAACACTGATTCCTAAAATTTTATATATAAAAAAGATGATTTCTAGTCATTTTACAGAAAAAAAACCTTTAATGTATTTTTGTGGGGTTTTTTTTTTTTTTGTAAGATCATTAAAAGTAGAAATATTAGGCTTATATTATTTATATTTATTAAGTGTGTTACTGCAACATATATTTTTTTTATCAAATTGTTTAATTTTTTTAGATTTTTAGAGTGCATTTTTATATAAAACGTAAAAATCGATTTCTAAAATATATTTAAAAATTATAATTACAATTAAAATTATACTCAAATTTACCAAATGCACATGAAAGGAAAACGAAGTCAAGTCACTTTCTGGTAAAATACCAGCAAAATGACTAAATCTGGTCACACTTAATCACTTTAATGTAGTTCAAGTGTTTAAAACGGCCAACAAACTAAACGCACATATATAGTGAATGTAGGACACTCACCAGGACTTTGGTTGGCCGAAATGCAGGTAGTTGATGCTGTAGAGGTCCATGTCCTCCGTGTGCCAGGCGAAAGTGGTTTTCCACATGCCGAAGTACAGGTAGGGTGTGTTGACGCCCTCAATGACGATCCCACACTCCTGCTCCACCATGTCCAGAAGAGTATTCAGATGGCTGATGTTCCACTCTGTGATTTCCTGATGAAGAGAAAACATCATAAACACATGCAAATGAATAAAACCATAGTTGTCTATTAAACACTAATCATAGTAAAGGTGACTAACCGGGTCATAGAGGGACCCGCTAATGTCGGCGCCGTAAATGGGCGACACAAACGTCAAGTTTTTCCAGTACTTTCTTTCCAGGTCATCAAAGTCCTTGTGTTGAGGGGTGCAGTACCTGAGATTGGTGAAGAAAACACAAAGTTTAAGTATAAGTTAAGCTCGAAGAACCAATGAAACACTTGCTGTAGTAAAAGCGCAAACTTCTCAAACTTAGTATTACATTTACATTAAATCTACAGTACCAGTCAAAAGTTTTTGAACAGTAAGATTTTTAATGCTATTTAAAGAATACCTTTCGGCTCACCAAACCTGCATTTATTTGATCAGAAATACAGCAAAAGCAGTAATATTGTGAAATATTTTTACTATTTAAAATAACTTCTTTCTATTTGAATATATTTTAAACTGTAATTTATTCCTGTAAATATGATTTCAAAGCTGTATTTTTACTTCAGTGTCACATGATCCTTCAGAAATCATTCTAATATGCTGATTTGCTGCTTAAGACACATTTATTATTATTATTATTATTAATAATATTTAAAACAGTTAAGTAATTTTTTTTAAGATTCTTTGATGGATAGAAAGATCCAAAGATCAGCATTTTTCTCAAATAAAAAGCTTTTGTAACATTATACACTCTGCCATTCAAAAACTTGGGAGTCAGAATAATAATTATTTGTATTTTTTTATGGGGAAGAAATTATAGAAATTAATACTTTTATTTAGCAAGCATACTTTAAATTGATCAAAGGTGATGATAAACACATATTATAATGTTACAAAAGATTTCTATTTCAGATAAATGCTGTTCTGTTTGGTGAGCAGAAGAGTCGTCTTTAAAAAAAAAAAAACAAAACATTAAAAATCTTACTGGTCAAAACCTTTTGATTGGTCGTGTACTTCACCATTCAGTCACTTTTTTCGAAAAATTAACAAAACCCCCAAAAAACAATGATTTTGATCTTAAATTTTAGTCATGTTATTAACATAAAGGTCCAGATAAGAGAGGTCAACTTTACAAAGAAACCACATTGTATACATTATAAAAATTTGATTTGATCAAACAAAGCGTACTTTTTACTATTGGCCAGTTTGCGATATTCTCCGACCGTCATGGACTTCTTCTGGATGTTGTATTGAGTGAAGAGTCCTGATTGGCCGGTCACCACTTGCATGATGGGAGCAGGAATGACCATCTCTTCAATGGTCTCATAGGAACGCCGCGGCTTCCACTCCTTCGGTGGAATAACCTGAGCGAGAAAATAACCCTACAGTTAGATAACTGACACAAGCCTTTTTCATCATGTTTGTTCACGTCCTTAGAAAACAAAAATGACTTCTGATCTTAGCATTCAGAAGACATGAAAAAATGCATTTACAGAATTGATTATTCAAGGTTAATGTTAATTTATACAGATATATTACTGTTTATTGTTAATTTCTGTTCATTCATAAAACATTAATGATAATTTATACAATTGAAATGTTAAAAATGTATTACGATATGTAAGAATTAACATTAACCAAGATAAATAAATGCTGTAAAAGTCATACGGGTTGGGATTTTATGTGCATCTCTTAACTTTAATTAGGAAAAGTCTGAAGAAAATAAGATTTTTTTAATTTTAAAAAAGTATTATTGTTGTCTATCGATATAGCCCACATACAACATAATGAAAACAAATAAGAAAGCTGCTAAGTTTATTTATTATTTTAATTCTATTTAGATCAATATTTGCTCATTTTAATGGTGAGTAATGAGTTTGGAGAAGATAAGTTATATTAAAAAAATGCTTATTTAACATTAAAATATTAATACTGATATAAAACTAATACAAGTACACATAATTTAGTGAAAGCAAATGAGAAAACTTACATTTTGTGATTATTTTAATAATATTTAGATTAATAAGTGCTCTAAAAAATATGTATTGTAATTATCTGTAATTGTTCATTTTAATAATGAGCCTGGACAAAATGAGTTAGATAAAAAAAAATACATTTAAAAAAGTAAATATTCTTCTATAAAAACTTTTTATTTTTCAATGTTTTTACGTAATTTTTATTTTCTAACATCAATACATTAAGGTTGAATTTATATGCATGTATATATGAAAACGTCAGGTCCTTCAATACAAAAATGTAGAAATTATTATTTTAATCATTATATGTACACACATAATTCAATGAAAACATAAGAATTGCTAAATGTTGTTATTTTATTGATATGCATTATAATATTTTATTAAATTGGATTAAATGTAATTGTATTTTACAATTAACACTTTATATTATAAACATTAAAAATGTCACTGTTTTATAAAAGTAATAATCCACTTGAGGTCACATTAAATTATATACGTTAACACTAGTTTTTTAGAAATTACAAGAAATAATACTTTTACAGCATTTATTGATCTAGTTTTATGTCAATTGTTTTAAATGTTCTAGTTTAACAAACTAATTTTAGTTAATTATGAATAAACAAATTAAAAATTGCATATTTATAAATTAACTAGTGCTGTCAAATGATTAATCGAATCCTAAATAAAAGTTTTTGTTTACATAATATGTGTTTGTGTACTGTGTATATTTATTATGTATATCTAAATAGACACAAATGCATATATATATATATATAAGAAAAATATGTTATGTAATTTGAATGATTTCCAGTACAAATACAACTACAAACCATCAACTTTTAACCATTAAAACCATTAAATAATGGTTTCCTGTTGTGTGTTTTGGGACATATTACATTAGGATTTAGTAACTTTAACAAAAGCTATGAATAGAAGGCGACCAATTACCAGTAGAGACCAACCTGCACCAGTACAGTTTCCATTAAAACCAATACGATTTTCATTATAACCAGTAAAACCATTGCAAATTATGTGATGGTTTCTATTTTTTTTTTTTCAACAGAGGATTGAAATAAATGTATTATTGTATGAACTAAAATACTTGAAATCTACATAAAAAGAGCAGAATGCAAAATGCATTACAATAATAAACATAAACCTAGAATCTAGAAATCTGAAACAACAGAATTCTTTGAGTATTCATATATCTGTGTGTGTGTGTGTGTGTGTGTCATGTTAATCAGACTGATCACCTTATACGCTACTTTATTTACTCGGACCTGGGATTTTACTACAGTGCTATAGGCTACATGCTGTGTATAGTGAGAGAGGCGGGCAAAGGTAACCTGATGTAACTGTTTGCTTTTTTTCTATCCAAACCACCTTTATCTTCACGTCTTTTGCTTGCCATCACGAGCCCACACGCGTCAGTTTCGGTCTCTTATCAGGGTTGCCAGGTTTTCACAAAAAAAAAACCCGCCCAAAATAACTTCAGGGGATAAAATACACATGTTTTGGTGGGGTTCCCCTGGTAAAATTCACATTTTCAGGGGGCTAAATATTCATTATTGAGGTCATTTTTCAACCTGTGGACATGCAAAACAATCCCCGGCAAAAGTGTTAAAGTTGCCCAATTCAAAACCACAGACTTGGCAACACTGTTTCTTATAAGCAAAAATAGATTGCATTAGCGCCCCCTTTTTCTGTCGTCTTTTTCTTTAATGATGAACCAGCCAGGACAATTTATATTTATATATAATATAAATTAAATGAATGTAAATACATAAATATTTTCAAAATATATGCTGCGTGTGTGTATTTATATATGCACATAATAAATATACACAGAATGCACATATATATTACACAAACAAAAACTTTTATTTTGTATACGATTAATCGTTTGACAGCACTAAAATTAACATTAACCTAGATTAATAAATCCAGTCAAAAAGTGCTGTTTATTGTTATTCATGATACTAAGAAATGAATAAACTTTACTTTTAAATTTAAATGTAGTACTTTTCATGTAATTTAAATTTAACTTCAATTAAAATTCCATTGAACTTAAAACGTAAATTGAAATTTAACTTCCATTCGATACCTTTGCCAGACCGGCTCGATGAGCTCCTTGGGTCTCGATATAAGCGATGTACTTCCCAAAGTCCTTGAACTCCTCCATGGTGGGTCTGAAGGTCATGATCTTGTAGGAGTTGGCCGCTGGAGGTGGGCCCGGGGCCGGTGCTGGAGCCGGTGCCTCTGGTGTGAGTTCTGGTGCTGACGGCTCTGGCTTTATTTCTGGGTTCAGGGTCGGTTCTTCAGACGGTTCCTGGGCCGGATCTGAAAGCGGTTCCTGCTGCGCTTGCGGGCTCGAGTCCAGGGTGGGTTGGACAGGTGAACCGTGAGCGGTGTCTGCTTGTTGAGTGACATCTGGAGCCGGTTCAGGCTCTGGGTTCGGGTCTGGAGGTAAAGACGGGTCCATGACTGCAGGTCAGCTAAAGCTGTGGACGCAAATACAAAAACATTACCAATTTATACCAACACTACTATTACAAATAATTACAACCATTCAGAGAAAAACTGCGCTGAGACAAACTAAAAATGCTGATTATAAATTATAAAAGTTTATTTTCTAACATCATCATATAGGCTAGGTTTTAATTTACACTACTGGTCAAAAGTTTGGGATCAGGATGATTTTTTATGTTTTTAAAGGAGTTTCTTCTGCTCATCGAGGCTGCATTTATTTGTTAAAAAACAGAGGGGAAAAAATTTTATATTGTGAAATATTATTCTGATGTAAAATAACCTTTTTCTATTTTAATATACATTAAAAAGATAATTTATTTCTGTGATGTGCAGCTGTATTTTCAGCATCATTCCTCCAGTCTTCAGTGTCACATGATCTTCAGAAATCATTCTAATATGCTGATTTATGATCAATGTTGGAAACAGCTGCTTCATATTTTTTTGGAACCTGTGATACTTTTTTCAGAATTTTTTGATGAATAAAAAGATAAAAAGATGAGCATTTATTTAAAATAGAAATATTTTCTAAAAATATACACTACCGTTCAAAAGTTTGGGGTCAGTACATTTTTATTATTTCTTTTTTTTTAAAGAAATTAAAACTTTTATTCAGCAAGGATGTGTTAAATTAATAAGAAGTGATAGAAAAGATTTATATTGTTAGAAAAGATTTACATTTTGAATAAATTCTGTTCTTTTTAATTTTTTATTCATCAAAGAATCCTGAAAAAAGTATCACAGTTTTCCAAAAATAATATTTGGCAGCACAACTGTTGATAATTTGAATAATAAATCAGCATATTATCATGATTTCTGAAGGATCATGTGACAGTTTATACTGGAGTAATAGCTGATGGAAATTCAGCGCTGCATCACAGAAATAAATTATATTTTAAAGGATATTAAAATAGAAAACATTATTTTATATTCTAATAACATTTTGCAAGATTACTGTTTTTTTCTGTATTTTTGATCAAATAAATGCAGCCTTGATGAGCAGAAGAGACTTCTTTATTTATTTCAGGCCCTTAAAGACAGAAACACAAAAATTAAGCCTGAGATGAACTAAGAAAACAAAAACTAATTATAAACTTAAGTATGAAACTAACCTTTATTTTGTTAAATTCACTCATCATAAATGATAGTTGGTAGTTGAGAAATAACTTTACTCTAAAAAAATGTATTTTCTAACATCAATATTTTAGGTTTCAATTTATATGAATGTATGAATAAGTGTATTTAAGTCAAGTATTTACAGACAGAAATACAAATATCTGAAAATAAGCCTAAAAAGTTTAAAACTAATTACAAATTTAAAACTAATCTGTGTACATTTTTTCTTCAATTCAGTCAATTATAAATAATAGCTGGTCGTTGATAAATAACTCGTCTATGACCATGAAATTCTTATTTTTATATATATATATATATATTAATATTTTAAGATACAGTTTATATAAATTATATGAGAAAGTGTATTTTTCAGGCCCTAAAAGACAGAAATACAAAAATATAAAAATAATCCTGAATAAATAAACATCACTATCAGAAATCGGTTTTTAAATGGTGACAAAAACCTCAAATTCATATTATTATTATTATTATTATTATTTTAATCATAACATTTTAAACTACTTTTCAAGAATAAACAGTCCTGAAATTAAATAAATTAAACCTAAATTAACCAGGCTATAAATAAAACAAATCTGTGAATTAATATAATTGTTTTTGGGGGTTTTTTTTCCAATTCAAGCCATGTAGAAAATTATATATATATTTATTTATTTTTTTTTTAATTTTTTTTTTAAATGATGATGATTTTAAAAAGATTACAAAATAAAAGCATTGAAAACGAACGTGTTCAGAACAGGCCAATTACCAAAGTGCCCAAAGCTAAAATCTCAGAGCCATTATTACGGTCTCTGCGCTGAAATCCTCGTCTGACCTGTTGCACACGCTTTCATCAGAAACACACAAACCATGAGCTCAACAAGCACAGGAATGATGCAAAACACCATACAGCCGTGAAAAAGAGATCTTTGCATGATTCCGCATAAGAAACCAGATTATTGTGCACATCAGTAATGAAGATATGCCAGAAAAGTTAGCTAGCTATCAGAGAGTCTGGCAGCCATGATGTTTTGCATGATATTTTCTTATGCAAAAGACGCATGTCATGAAGGAGCGCAGATTTAAATGAAGTGACTTCAAGGCATTATGATTTAAATGGCATGGAAATACAGACAAAGCAAAATGACTATTAATAAGTGAAAATATTACAGCCAGAAATCAAATACGAACAAGCAGTGTATTCGTTTTTTTTCCCTTCTTTAGTCACTTCTTGGAAACAGAAGTGGTCCAAACAAAGCAGAAGTGCACGAGAACCTGATTTCATGCTCTCTCTGACAGTGAAAACATTAAATCACCATGTTATGTTAAATTATATTTTAATAACTACGCTATTGCCTGTGCTGTACCTTAAAAGATTTTGCATGCTTGAACAAAATAATCAATAACTGCATGAAAACTCATCCCAGCTCACACACAAACCAAGCACCATCAAGACATTTTTAACTTCAACAGTAAAAATATGAGTCCATAATTCATAATAACACTTCCTCTGTTGATCTGATGAAGAAACAAACCCATTTAATTCTCAGATGGCCTGAGGGTGAATACATTTTCAGCAAATATTAATTTTTGGTTATCTACTCCTTTAAAAAAAAAAAAAAAAAAAAAAACAATAGGTACATGCAAAATGCATCGCTTATATTTATTTTGATAAGATATAATTAAAGTATCTGTGTTACAGTCCATATTATACATGCATGCAATAAATAATCAACAATTGCATGCAAAATTCATCTCAAAATGCATGTCAAATTCCTGGTGTTCAGCTCAAGTTCAGTCAGCACGAGACATGGAGGTTTAAATGGCCTTTGTGTATGTGTGCAGCCTACAGCAGAATGCATCATGACTACTAAGGCGAAATGCATGAAAAACAACACGCGAATCTATTAAAGCAATACATATGCATCGCACACGATGACTTATGCATCAAATGCACGCCTGTATTCACATGCAAATGCTTTAGTGTGCTAATATTTCTCACTAGCAGCGTATCAGCTGCTGATTTGACAAGCAATATCAACACAGCTGCTCTCTAACATCCCAAACAACAATAAAACCCCCTCCAGCGTCCGCGGACTCGACTCGAAAGCGCTATGTAGAGCGTATATATCTTCTCACCTCCTGCTCTGGGTCGTTTTTTGCTCTTTCTTCGCTGTTTTCTTCTCGATTCTGTCCGTTTTCTGGATTCCAGAGGCTCGGTAGTGTTTCGGCAGCGCTGGGCCGCATCTCCGCCCACTGCAGCGCGACGTGTGCCGTGATTGGCTGGATCGTACCAAAGCGTAGCCTCCCATTGGCTGACGCGTTCGATTGACGGCTCAACCGGCCTTTCGCGTTGTGTTTGTGCCTTCTACTATCACGGAAATCATAATAGTGTGTCTTCCGGTATGACATACTTTGATTGTACGTCAGCGTTTGATGGAATATGCCATATACGGTTTATATCCCAGAGTCTTCCCGTTTTTAGAACGTTTTCAGCTAAAAACGTTACAAATATAAGAAAAGCTTCCATTTAAACGACGTGGAAATATGTTCAAAGAACATAGCGTATAAATAGTTATATTTCTGAACAAAAACGGTCCATTATGCTGCTGAATTTTTCCAAAATAGTATTTATATTAATTAAAACGATCAATCAGTGCGTTATTATTTAGCCCCGCCCCTTCTCAAGCCCCGCCCCTTGTTTCTGTCATCCGGAAGTCTTGCACATTCAAATAAAACTGCTTGCTTTTTATTCCAAAATAAAGTGGATATGCGCACAGAGCGTTTTACAAGTAAGAGAGATCACACGGGTTTTATTTTATATAAAAGTTCAATACAGTTTATTGAAAAATATAGCACTCACCCCAGTGCAAGAAAATAGCTATGCACCAAACACTACATAAAAATGCAAAATACAAGTGCTAAAAATATACAATTTCAAATTTCAGAATATACAGCTCCAGTCTACGCAAACATTAGAAATAGTTGAGGTATAACTAAGGAAAACAAATAATAAAACAAAAGGTAATTATCTGCAGCCTTAGGCATTTTATTTTGCAAATTCTATAATAACTCTTACAACAAGCAAAGAACGTCAACGGGCAAAAAAGTCGATGCAATTAAATACTTCCTGAATGAGAAACTGTTGTGGGTTTGTGCGGAAAACGTTTCAAGGATTTACCTCGAAAACCTTCGACAAGTCAAGGCAGAGTAGGAGCGCTTAAAACCGGTTCCGGGATCGACTTAAAACAGCACCTGAAATGCAGATCGCGGATTGGTTTCACACGCATGACCACTGTTTGCATAACGGCAGAAGTTAGTGGAAAAATGACACTCCGTTTCTAAAGCACATACAGCAGTTAAACAGCGAAGCAAATTAACGAAACTGAAAAAAGAGGGATAATATCTATTAATTTCAGAGCGTATAAAAATTTAGTCGTTTATCAAAATGGATGAAAAAAAAAAATTTCAACGGACGTTGAATTAACGTAAATTACTATGAGGTTAGAATGAATAAATTTTTAGATTCAATTTAGTTAGTTACCAATAAAGACAGTACGATAAAAGATTAAATAAAGCCAAAATGTAAAAAGTTTGTGTGCGCTAGTAAAGCTACTGCACCTTATATTCACAGATCTTAATAGCATTTGTACAAAAGCTTGTTAACGTCATAAATTACGAAAAACTGCTGGCCAAAAAAGTTGTTGAATGATTAACGTTGCAAACATCTTTATAGTGCATAGCTAGTTCATTTAAATTTTGTTTACTTTTTACGTAAATTACTATTACGTTAAAATGAATCAATTTTTAGATTAAATTTAGTTAGTTAATCAATTTTTAGATTAAATTTAGTTAATAAATTTTTAGATTAAATTTAGTTAGTTACCAATAAAGACGTAGGGTAAGAGATTTAATAAAGCCAAAATGTAAAAAATTGTGCGCTAGTAAAGCTACTGCACCTTAAGTTCACGGATCTTAATAGCATTTGTACAAAAGTGTACGTACAGTAAGAGCATCACAAAAAACGAAACTGCTGGCCAAAAAAGTTGTTGAACGATTAATGTTGCAAACATCTTTATAGTGCATAGCTAGTTCATTTAAATTTCGTTTACTTTTTACGTAAATTACTATTAGGTTAAAATTAATCAATTTTTAGATTAAATTTAGTTACCAATAAAATCAATTTTTAGATTAAATTTAGTTAGTTAATCAATTTTTAGATTAAATTTAGTTAATAAATTTTTATTTTTAGTTTAGTTTTTTTTAGTTAATGAATTTTTATATTAGATTTAATACAGCCAAAATGTAAAAATTGTGCGCGCTAGTAAAGCTACTGCACCTTAAATTCACGGATCTTAATAGCATTTGTACGAAGGTTTGTTATAGTCATGACAAAAAAACGCTGGCCAAAAAAGTTGTTGAAAGATTAACGTTGCAAACAACTTTATAGTACATAGCTAGTTAAATTTAGTTAACGATGGTACAGTAAAAACCTTACTGCTATAGCACCTTACACTCATGGATGTTAATATTCGTATGAAGGCTTGTTAAAGACAAAGGATGGAAAAACCTGTTGGGATATAAATGTCGCAAAAATCGTAAACCGTACAGTTTTAAACTTTGTTAACGTTAATGATGGTACAGTAAAAACGTCAAATGCACAGATCATAACGCAACTGGATCATTTTAACAGGATTCTAAAGCCAGCGCTTGCACAAAAAAAATCATAATCTCAAATTACTGCTTGCGAAAAACAATTAGCCAAAATTGTAACAGCGCATAGCTAGTTCATTTGAATTTAGTTAACGCTAACGATGGTACAGTAAAACTGTTACTGCTACGGCACTTACAGATCTTAACTTTTGCACGAAGGTTTTATTAACATCATAAATGGCGAAAAAGTTGTTGGAATATTAGATAATATTATAATAGTGCATAGCTAATTCATCTACATTTAGTTAGCATTAACGGTGGTACAAATATCAAACACTAATTATAACGCAATGGGATCGTTTTAACTGGATTCTAGAGCCAGTGCTTTCGGACAAATCATCGTAATGACAAATTACTGAAAATTAAACATCGTAATAGTGCATAGATAGTTCATTTAAATGTAGTTAAAGCTAACAATAGTAAAAACGCTACTGCTACAGCACCGTTCTAAATAACATTCGTACAAAAGCTCGTTAACATCAAATGGCAAAAAAAAAACTTGGGATATTGACGTCCGTTAAATTCAGCTAACGCTAATGATGGTACAGCAAAAACGTCAAACGCACTTATGAAGCAACGGAATCGTTTTAACGGGATTCTAGAGCCAGCGTTTTCGTACAAATCAACGTAATGATAAATTGCTGAGGAAAAATTATTAATGAACATTGTAATTGTGCATAGCTATGGTTCATTGTGCTGGTGTAGGGTACAAGAAGGCAATGATACGTCACTTGAAGTGGCTATAGCTAAAACACGACTAGAATCACTTTACTTGGAAATACGAAGATCACAATTCGGAAGAAATAACTGCAACGAATAGAAGTTGAGTGGCTAGATAGAGGCAGATCACCAAACAGGGCCAAATCAAGTAGCGGTGTTCAATCAAGACGGAGGTGTTTCCATCAATCCTACAACCTGATGTATTTGTTAAATATATTAAAAAATGAAATCCATGTTTCGTTCGTCGAATTCTGTCGCGCCGCATCGCCATGCCGACAGCATCAGTGTCAACACCGTCCGCTGCTGTATCCGGGGAAGAGCTGGGTGAGAATGGCTTGGAGAGATTTGTTCACCGTCATTTGGTAGTTTTTGCCCAAATCGTGTCGGCAAGCCGGACAGGTGTAGACCTCGGCTTTGAAAGACCGCTGAAGGCATTCCTGCAAAGAGAAGAAAATCGTTAATGTCTTATTCATAAATGTACAAACTATGTGTCACATACGTAATTGCCATAAACCCTAAAAGCAGACATATTTATTTTGCTGCTAATGCGATATTATGATAGAAGTACAACATCAAGCTAATTTTCAGTTTTTATACATTTCAGAAATCAAATATTCACGTTTTTCTTTTTTTTTTTTATTTTTTTATTAATTTATATTTTTTTTTTTATTGCTTTTTTGGGGGTGTGCAAAGTATAATTAGTGAAGTGCATAAAAATAAATAACGTATAAAAAGTATAATTAAAATACTAACAAATAAAATAGTACAATTAAAACAAAAGTATAATTAAGATAAATAAAAATAAATACATATTAAAAGTATATAAAAAAAACAGTATATAAAAATAACTTATTTTAAAATAATTATATATTTAAGTATAACTAAAATATAAAGTAAAACAATTAAAATAACTAATTAAAATAAAATTAAACTAGAATACAAAATTAAGTATAATTAAAATACTATAAATAAAAAGTAATTGAAATCGAACAATTACATTTTATATAATTAATAGTTAAAATATAATTTTACTAAAAAATTACTACAAAAAAGTATAATCAAAATTAAAAATAAAGATGAAGTATAATTAAAGAATATAGAAAGCATAATTAAAATAACTAAAATATTTATTAAATATGTGAAACAAAATTATAATTAAAAGCAAGCAACTAAAATACAACTTTAAAGCATAATTAAAATGACCAACAGAACTACGATTAAAATCAAGAACTAAAATACAAAGTATAATTAAAATAAAGTATAATTAAATTAAGAATGCATGTAAAAACTTAAATTAAAAATTAATAACCAAATAAAAGGTAACTAAAATACATAGAAAAAGTTTAATTAGGTCCATCACATGCATTCAAAGGAAAACTAAATAGCTTTCAATTGTCCGTTGTTGCAATATAACACAAGTTCGTCTGTGGTTTTTTCTCTTACCCTGCAGACGTTGTGTTGGCATTCTGTGGTGATGGGTTGATAGACGACTTCTTGGCAGCAGATGCACAGGAAAACCTCCTCCACTTTGTTGATGAAGCGCTACAAGTGCGACACGAACACATTAAACCGACAATCATCCTCAGAGCACCTTAATTAGAAGACGCTGGTCTTAACATACAGGTCCGAGGTTGAGAGACGCCATGGCTTCGTCCCACAGCTTCTTGTTGAGCTCGTCGTCTTTGATCAAGGCCTTCTGCTCTTTGCTCAGTTTGTAGGCCTCCACTTTCATCTTCTTAGGCGTGCTTTTGGCCGGAGAGCTCTTCTCGTCCACTACGATTGATAAAAGCGAGGACGTTAGGGACATAACCTTGACTAAAAGATCATCAGGTTTGGTCTTTATTAAACCATGATGTTTTCACCTACCGGTCTGGGATTTCCTCTTCCTCTTGCCTTTGGTGGGCGTTTCATCAACGTCTTCCTCGTTTTTGTTCTCTTTCTCCTTTTCTTTCGCAGCCACAGCTTCCAGATAGCCTTCAGGATACTGAAGCACAGGGGAATGAGGATTAGCAAATCTCATGAAGAAATAACTATTTTGGGTGAAATCTGGCAGACTTTACCTGCATGCTGAGCCCCAGTTTCTTAATGCGCTCTTTTCCATCGCGGGTCCACGGCGCCGGTTCATCGTCGTTTCGTTTCAGCAAGTATCTCCAAACGAGGAAGCCGGACTTGCCCTTCTCTGGCCAGTACTTCACCACCTAATAAACACAGCGATTAAGGGTTTCTGCAGATATATTTAAGACTTTAAAGACCCGTTTAAGACCAATTAAAGAAAATAAGGAATAAGTTACAGAAAACAATACATCATGTTGTCCAAATGAGTTATTAGCAACACCTCAGTTAAAAAAAACTTCCAACTTATTTCAGTATCTCTGAGACACTATTATAGATTATTTACATTTTTAATTAGTTTTTATTTATTATGCATTAATTAAATTTCAAGTAATTTTTTTTAATCAGTTTCCTTAGTTTTTTTGTCAACATAGTTTAAGTTTTATTTCTTGAATTATTTTATTTTTCTTAAGTTTAATAATATAATTAAAATAATTAAATCAGTAAAAGCGCAAAATAAAACAATTAAAATAAACGTAATACACAAGTAAATAAAATACATATATGTATAATTTGAATAAAAATTATAATTAAAATTAAGCATGATTGAAAGTTTAATTTTATTTCTTGCATTATTTTATTTTTCTTATATTTAAGTTTAAATAAATCAGTAAAAAGCGCAAAATGAAACGTTTAATTAAAATAAACTTAATACATAAAAATAACTTAAATACATGTATAAATTGAATAAAATAAAAATAATTAAAATTAAGCATGAATGAAAGATTTTATTAATTTTTATTTCTTGAATTATTTTATTTTTCTTATATTTAAGCTATTTTAGTAATATAATTGAAATAATTAAATCCGTAAAAAGAGCAAAATAAAATGTATAATTAAAATACTTAAGCATGATTGAAAGAGTATAATCAAACTTTTAAAAAATAAATATATGTAACAAATACAATTCTACTAAAAGTATAGTTTAAAAAAACGAAAGTATAATTAAAATAAACTAAAATACATTGAAAATATCATTAAAATAATAATAATAAAAAAACACAACTATAGCAATTAAATTCATATAAAAAATTTATTGTGTATAATAAAATAAAACCAAAAAACACTAAAATAAATCTAGAAAGTATCATTCAAATTTATTAGTAAGCTTCAATTTCAAGGTCCATCACATGCATTCACAGGAAATGTAATTAGGACTGGAAAACAAGACAAAAATATGGAGGAAGATATTGATTGCAATGCTAAATTTAATGCCATGATGACTTCATAAATTTTAAACCTTCCTGCTCTGATTTAAGACCTTTTGAAGTCTTTAATCTGTGCAAGTGACTTTAAGAGAGGTTTAATACCTACAGAAACACTGTAAAGACCGCATGCAAACTGCCACATCACGCTTAAAACACCAGGAATCGCTCACCTTGTAAATGCCGTCGTATCGGTTGCCGTCTTCAGGACAGAACTTGCTGTGTTTGCGTCCTTTGGAGCTGCGCACGACTCTCACGGGTTTCCCAGCCTTCCAGTCTTTGGCCTCAGCGCCTTCCTTCTCGTTCACCGCCGCGTTGCAGTTCAGAGCAAGAGCCCTACAAACAACACATCAATAATAAAGCCTTAAAAACAGGAGAATTCACACAAAATCTGTTTCCAATTAATTACATCTTTAACACTTATTTTCCAGATTATTACTGAGAAGCAGTTCTGTATAAAGCTCTCTCTCTCTATCTCTCTCTCTATATATATATATATATATATAAGTAATAATTCCACACGATTTAAAAGCAATGATCCAACTACATGTTATTTATTAAATGTGTTAAAAACAGACAGATGATTGCATTTTTAAATGTTTCTAACCTCAGTTTGCGTCGCTCAGGGTATAAATAAAAATAAAAAAAATAAAAAAATTTTGGTTAAATAACTAATCATCGGATTATGATAAAAAATGTGAATGTTTTATACAATAAAAAATATATATAATTCCGTTTAAGTGTGTTTAAAAAAAAAAATTATAACTCATATTTCCTTTGGTTCAGTGTACATCACTAATATAATAAAAAAATAATAATATTGAACTTTGATATTAAAGCTATAATTCAATTAATTGTGTTTGTTATTAAATGTTAAAACTTATTTTTCCTTGTTGCATCCTTTTTAATAATAAAACTAATACTTTTTAGTGTTTCCATGATTATAAAAGGCCTATAAAAAAAAAAAAATCTAGTATTATTTACTATTAAATTAATAATGGAGACTAATAAATAATTTAATAAATAAATTTAATGTATTTGTTTTAAATAAAACTAATACTTACATTACTAATACTTTAAAAAATGATTAAACTATCTAAATTTTATAATTATTCTTAATAATAAAACTAGTACTTTTTAGGGTTTCCATTTATAGAAGAAAAAAACTAGTTTTACTCAATTATTAAACTAATAATGGAAAAATAGTTATAATAAATTAAAACTGTTTTAGTTATTAAATGTTAAAACTTATTTTTCTTTGTTTTGTATGGTTCAGTGTACAATAATTCTCATTATTACTATTAATAATCATTATTTTATATTATATTTCTGTCTGAATACTGGTTTATCGTAGCATCACGTAAGTTTTACGACTGACCTGTTCATGTTGGTGAGCTTCTGATCGCAGGACTGCTCGGCCGTCCTCTTGTTTCCTGAGAGGTCACGACCCCCGGAGCCCGTGTAGGTGAACTCATTACCATCGTCCTGATAAAGACAGAGTCACAGGTAAACAGAGGAAGGGAAGAACTTCTCAAAGGATGGTTTGGGGCGAGTATCTGCAGACGTACCACATCGTCTTCATAGCCTCCGGCAAGAACCAGTGAATAAGCGCCGTCATTACTTCTGCCGTGAATCCCAGCGACGTGAGGCCTGTGAATGCCGGACTCACTCACCTGAGCATCAGAAACACAACAAGATCACATGCATCTCCAGCACCTGTCCACATTCATGACAATCGGGAGAAAACAGGGCTCACACTAATTTAATTTACATGATTACTGGACTTTCATTATATAAATATTCTTAACCAACGCATTATTTGTGCAGTTAAAGAAAACACTAATAAAAGAACATTTTAATATGCAAATATACTTAAATATGTAATTTTTTCTTTGTTTATAATAAGTCCATTTAAAACAATTGTTTAAATTACATCAATTATTTTTATATTAAATATGTAGTATAAAAAGATTTAAATTTTATGATAAAACGGTTATCAAATAAATTATTAGCTTTATACAATTTTACAGAAATGTGTGACAAACACTATGTAATTGTTTTAAACATCTTTATAAACAAAACTTTAAATGCATAATAAATTATAAAAAAAAGTTAATTATGAAGTTTGTAGAAATAAATCATTTTGATAAGATTGGAAAAACTATTTTACGTTTTATTTTGCATAGTTTACTAGATTTATTCCATTATTAAACTAATAATGGAAACTATAATTTATTAAAAAAAAATTTAATTTACATTAAAATAAAACTAATACTGATACTACTAATACTGATAATGGAAACCGTAATTAAACTATAAAAAATATAATTTTTTAAATAATAAAACTAATGCTTTTTAGGGTTTCCATGATTATAGGCCTATAAAAATCTAGAATTATTTACTATTAAACTAATATTGGAAACTACAATTTAATAAATGTATTTTTTTTAATATAAAAAAAATACTTATACTACTAATACGAATAATAGAAACTAATTAAACCATCTAAATTTTATAATTATTCTTTTATTTTATTTTATTTATAAGAGGCCTAAAAAAATTATATATATATAAAAATATATATAATATAATATATAATATATATATATACACATACACACACAATACATATATATATATATATATATATTTTTTTTTTTTTTTTTTTTTTTTTAATTAATTATTGATATTTTATTTTATAAAAAAAAAATTAATTTGCTTTTTCAAAATAAAACTAATATTGATACTTTTTTTCATTAAACTAAAAAATATATATATTTTTATAATAATAAAACTAATGCTTTTTAGGGTTTCCATGATTATAGAAGGCCTATATAAATCTAGTATTATTTACTATTAAACTAATATTAGAAACTATAATTTAATAAATGTATTTAATATAAAACTTATACTACTAATACTAATAATAGAAACTAATTGAACCATGTAAATTTTATAATTATTCTTTTATTTTATTTGATTTATAAGGAAAAAAAAAGAAAAAAAATATATAATTTTTTTTCTTTTTTTTTCTTAGTTTTACGGCGTTATTAAACTATTAATGGAAACTATAAATGAAAAAAATTATAAAAAGTTTTATAATTCTAGGGTTTCTAGGGTTTGTGATCATAAACAGGATAAACTCGAGCAGATCAGAGATGCCCACCTGCACTCTAAATTTCCACAGCGTTCCCACTGGGACTCCGGGAACAGGGCCGTAATGGTTGGAGGGAACGATGGTGCACTGTTTAGTGCGGCCGACACACGCCATACCCTGCCAAACGAGACACCAGGCTCATAAACACTTCATCTGAACCAATCCCACACCTGTGTTTGCTCGTCTGAAACGCACCTTCCCCCAGTCCCTCTGACTGGACGAGCTCGCCGACGCCATCTTGGCCTTCTTCTTGCTTTCCTTCAGCTTCTCTCCAGCCAGAACCACCTCGCTGGCATCATTACGGCATTCAGGACAATACCTGCGAAAAAATACATTTATAGTGGAATCGACACGTTTTAAATATTATATATATATATATATATATATATATATATATATATATATATATATATATATATATATATATTTATTAGATTTGGTCATTGAAAATATGCGCAATGGTTTCATGAGAAATTAACGCAAAATTTGTTTCATTAACTGAAGGCAAAAACTTAATATAATGTAGTTTTACAAACATTTTACACATTTATTTTGCCAGAAGGTTGTTGGTTCAAATCTCTCAAGAGTCGATTTATTGTTGCTTTGAATGAACGTATTAGATAAATGACGAGCAATAAGTGGAGAAATCGTCACAAGAATGGTTTTATGAACACTTTGAGTGATTTACACAAATTTCATCAATTTACAAACGATAAGAGATTGTAACACCAAACTATCTGATTGTTTTAAATACTTTTAATGTTTAAATACTGTATAAACAAAATTGCATGCAAATGTTAACCATGAACATTTTTCTTCATTAAACAATTAAATTAAGTTTGTAGATAAATTTGAGACAAACCTCGCGAACATGAAAACAGAGCTAAAGCTAACAAGTTTTTTTATATTTTGGCAGGTTTTTGGTTCAAATCCCTCAAAAGTCGATTTTTTGTTGCTTTGGAGAAATGTATTAGATAAATGATGAATAATTGGTTACGGAGAAATCGTTTACCAGTCCTTGTCGCAAGAATGATTTTATGAACACTTACACAAATTCAACGTTTTTGTAGTTATTTTGGTTTTTTGTTTAATTAATCTATTTAATTAATTTTGATATTTATTTTTTGTATTAGTTTACTGTATGATAAGAGTTAGTTAACTAATGAATTTTTTTCTTCATTATACAATTAAAATATTTAAGTTTGTAATTTAATTTACAAAAACCTCAAGCATGAAACCACAGCTAAAGCTAACAAGTTTGATTTTGACAAGGTTGTTGTTTCAAATCCCTTAAGAGTATTTATTGTTGCTTTGGATGAACATATTTGATAAATGAGTAATTAGTGATGCAGAACTTGTTTACTAGTCTTTTGCGAGAATGTTTTTACAAACACTTTGTACAATTTTATTTATTCAATTTTAGAGCCTAGTGTAATCTATGTAAGTCTAATCCATGTATCAAAGTGGACTACAGTGAACTTTTCCTTCATTATACAGTTGAAATATTTAAGTTTGTAGCTAAATTTAAGAGACCGGTTGTTGGTTCAAATCCCTCAAGAGTCAATTTATTGTTAGAGTGGAAGAATGTATTAAAATGAGTAATTAATGACGGAGAATTAATTTACCAGTCTTCGTCACATGAATGGTTTTACGAACAGCTTACAAGCGATTTACACAAATTCAGCCAATTTACAAATGATATTAGAGATTGTTACACACTAAGCTATGTATTTGTTTTAAACATCTTTAATATATTTAAATATTGTATAAACAAATTTTATGGAAATTGTAACGAACTTAATTTATTATACAAACCAAAAGTTCGTAGATAAATTTGCAAAACTTTGCGAGTTTTTTGAGGTCACCAGAAGGTTGTTGGTTCAAATCCCACAAGAGTCAATTTAATGTAAACTTTGGAAGAACGTATTAAATGAGTAATTAGTGACAGAACCGATTTACCAGTCTTCGTTACAAGAAGACGTTTTACCAAATAGTTTACGAGTGATTAACACAAATTCAGCAATTTACAAATGACATTAGAGATTGTTACACTAAGCTATGTAATTGTTTTTAAATATCTTTAATATTTAAATCTTGTATGAACAAATTTGTATGGAAAATGTTAACTACAACAAACTTTCTTCATAATACAATTAAAATACTTTAGTTCGTAGATAAATTTGAGACAAACTTTGCAAGTTTTTTGACGTCACCAGAAAGTTGTTGGTTCAAATCCCTTAAAATTCAATTTATTGTTACTTTGGAAGAATGTATTAAACGAGTCATTAGTGACGGAGATTTAATTTACCAGTCTTCGTTACAAGAATGGTTTTACGAACAGTTTATGAGCGATTTACACAAATTCAGCAATTTACAAATGATATTAGAGATTGTTACACTAAGCTACGTAATAGTTTTAAATATCTTTAATATTTAAATCTTGTATAAACAAATTTGTATGGAAATGTTAACTGTAACGAACTTAATTTATTATACAAACCAAAAGTTCGTAGATAAATTTGCAAAACTTTGCGAGTTTTTTGAGGTCACCAGAAGGTTGTTGGTTCAAATCCCACAAGAGTCAATTTATTGTTACTTTGGAAGAACATATTAAATGAGTAATTAGTGACAGAACTAATTTACCAGTCTTCGTTACAAGACGACGTTTTACGAACAGTTTACGAGCGATTTACACAAATTCAGCAATTTACAAATTATATTAGAGATTGTTATACTATGCTACGTAATAGTTTTAAATATCTTTAACATTTAAATCTTGTATGAACAAATTTGTATGGAAAATGTTAACTACAACAAACTTTCTTCATAATACAAATAAAATACTTTAGTTCGTAGATAAATTTGAGACAAACTTTGCGAGTTTTTTTGACGTCACCAGAAGGTTTTTGGTTCAAATCCCTCAAGTGTTGATTTGTCGCTGCTTTGGACAGAACTTTTAGATAAACTCGTTTACCAGTCCTCGTCTTCAGGGATGGTGGTGAGCGGCGGGTTCAAGCAGTAGGTGTGAAAAGCCATATCGCATTCGTCGCACAGCAGCTGTTTGTCGGGATCCTGCTTCACGCCACAAACGTGACAGTTGCATATGCGGCAGTTCTTCTTCGGGTCGTCTTTGCAGACCTTGCACTCGGGTCCGTTCGACCCTGATTTGACAGAAACGAGGCACCTTATAGTTTGCGCTCAACATACTGAGTCCGAATGCCGCAAAATTTAAATGTAGGTTAGAAACGACACAAAAAAGTCAGACTCACTCTTGAGAGGGCTGTCAGAAGAGGCACCTGGACCCTCCGAACTTCCCGGCTCCTCGATCTTGTAGATTTCGGTCACGAACATGATGCGACAGTCGTTGAGAGAATCCCCAGCATCTCTTCAGAAAGTGTGGAAAAAAAAAATTTTTGAGATGAAAAGTAAGTCATTTATGGTGGAAAGCAATGCATTTTTAGTTGTATGATTTGATTTTTAGATATTTGATTTGTTGGTTAGTAATTTGTTAGTTGGGTTTTTTTGTGATGAAGGTTACAAGTTCTATAAAAAGTGGCTTTACAAACATTTTACATATTCTTGCATAATTTTTAAATACTTTGAGGGAGGTGCACAAATCTACAAATGATTGTATAGCTTAATGTAACAAATTTGTAATATTTATTATACAACCAACTTAAATGAAAAACTATTTTAATTGTATAAATAATTACATTTCTAGATAAATAATTACAAACTTTGTGAACAAATCATCAGAAAGGAAAAAGGCCATCAAGACCATCTATAATGGAATATACAATTTTAATAGGATTTCATGAGCAATTAACATGAAATTAGTTTAAAAACACACTGCGCAAAAAGTAGTTTGACATTTTTGCATAAGAATTGTTTTATGAACACTTTGAGAGATTTACAAATGAATTTATAGTCGTGTGACAAACGCTATAATTGTTTTAAATATATTTAGATATTTTTAAATGTGATTTTAATTGTATAATAAAACATCTGTCATAATTACAATATTTTAATTATATATAGCTAGAATAAATATTGTAATTAAACTTTGTTCATTATACATTTAAAATTATTATTTTGCAGAGAACACAAAATGTAAAAGAATCTTGTGAGCAAATCAACAGAAAAAAAATGCAAATTAGTTCTGCTAACTGAAAGTGATGCCTCACGTAAAAAGTGCTTTGATAAACATTCCTTTTCACCATTACACTTTACAAGAGATTTAAACATTTGATAATTTAAAAATAATTTGAAGCCTAAACCACACTATATAATTGTTTTAAATCTCTTGAACCATACACTTTAATTGCACAGTAAAACTTCATAAGTTTATAATTAACTACGCATTCAAAATCATTAAGTTTGTAAATAATTCAAATATGTGACCCTGGACAACAAAACCAGTCATAAGTGTCAATTTTTCTGAATAAATAAGCTTTCCATTGATGTATGGTTTGTTAGGAGGACAATATTTGGCCGAGATACAACTATTTGAAAATCTGGAATCTGAGGGTGCAAAAAAGAAAAAAAAAATCCAAATTTGAGAAAATCACCTTTAAAGTTGTCCAAATGAAGTTCTAAGCAATGTATATTACTAATCAAAAAACTAAGGTTTTAATATATCTATGGTAGGAAATTTTAAAAATATCTTCATGGAACATGATCTTTACTTAATATCCTAATGATTTTTCGCATAAAAGAAAAATCAATAATTTTGACTCATACAATGTATTTTTGGCTATTGCTACAAATAAACCCCAGCAACTTAAGACTGCTTTTGTGTGTCCAGGGTCACATATGATAAACTCATATTAGACCAATAAAAGAAAATGGTCAGCAAGACATTTATAGTGGAATAGACCATTTTTAATTAGATTTCCTCATCGAACAAGACAATTTCCTTAAGAACAAGCAATTAATGCAAATACGTTCCACTAACCGAACACGACTACACAAGTAAAATGTTGGTCAAACCACACTTGCATTTGTTCTTGCGCAATAACATTTTTTCGACATGGTTTGGCTAAAAGCTTGGCTTAAGGAAGTGCAAAAGATGCTATTTCAAACAATCTTGGTAACCAAAGAGTTCATGTTAGCTTTTGACTTCCATAGTATTTTTTCCATACTACGGAAGACAATTACTAACGTTAACTGTTTGGTTACCAAAAAATCTCAAAATATCTTCTTTTGTAGGGATGTAATGATTAACTGCGAGGCGCTTAAAAAACGATTCAAATGTGTCTCGGTTGAGATGCCAAACAAATCGTGATTCATTTAGGGGTAGGACTTTATATGAATGTATATCTGAGGGGAACTTACTGTCTTTAGAAAAGTTTAGATGGTATTTTGTCTTTTCATCTTCCCTCTGAACAATGCATATTAAAGTTCATAAGTGCAGCTGGTTTGTTTACAGCAGTAACCAAGGAAACGCTTTAAGCGCCACCTGCTGGCAGAGAGTGTATCTGCGTCTCGTTCAGCTCGTCTGCTGTTTCGGTTTCATGCTCATATTTTTTTATGTATAGTTTCACAAACCTGAAGCCCAATCAATCTGTTTTTGCTTCAAATTTCGAAATTATACAATCTAATTTAGATTTAAAACTGCTCATGTTGCATGTATGCAGCATCTTTATTTGGATCATGATTAAAATGCAGTGGTTGCCTCTCATTTTAAATGGAAAAAGCACAGATAAAGCCTTATTTTGTTTATATGAAGAGATTTCTTTTATTTGTGTTACTTATTTAATTTGGGTTTGTTTTAAAATTTAAATGTAGCTTTGTTATTTACATTATATTTAAATTTAGTTATTTAGCAGACGCTTTTATTCAAAGTGACAGTGAAATGAGGACAATAGAAGCAATCAAAACCAACAAAAGTGCAATAATATGCAAGTGCTATATTAGTATATCATTATAGTGTTCACAAAGAAATGTGCAGCATTTTGTCCAAGCAATAATAAAAGGATGCATTTAATTTATAATTTGCCTTAAATCTCATTTTGTTAAAAGAAATTGTGAATCCAATCATTACATCCCTATTCTTTTGCGTTTAACAGAATAAAGGAGCTCATCTGGAACAAGTGGATGAGTAAATGAGAGGTTTTTAATTTTTTTAGGTGAACCATCCCTTTAAAAAGTCTAAACGTCGCCTTACCCAAGCAGGATCTTGCCGTAAACCTCGCGCTGAGTGCGCTTTTCTCTCTTCCTCTGGATCTCGGCGTCGTACCAGTAGCCGCGCTCCTTGGGCTCGTCGGGGTTGTAGTTCACCATCACGATCATGCCCTGCTCCAGCTGGTGCCACTGGTAGACGGTGCGCGCCCGCGGACGGACATCTTTCCCACGCAGCTGCACCATGCCATTCTCAGGGTAACTGCACAGAGCAAACGCACGCGATTAGCATTCACTGGCGTGGGATGTTAAAACAGACCGTCTTTGATGAACGGCTTAAGATGCAGATGAAAGGAAAGACTGAAACTTGGAGACGTTAGCAGCTGCATGAAGCGCTCAATGAATCCAGGTGTTCAACGTGATAAAATCTGCTCAAATTTGGAGGGAAAAAACCCTATATTTTGTAGATCACTTCAGCGAGTTTGGAAAAGACAAAGTCAAGTATGTTTGTTGTTAGTAACCTTAAACCTACTCCCAAAGATTCTCCTTCAAGTCAATTCAACCTTAAAATCAGGCCGTAAAAACATCTGACTGAAAGTGACTTGAGATTCAGAAAGTGAATCATCTGTTAACTTTGATTCAAAATCTTAATGAATCTTAATTTCTCATGACTCACTGATTCATTTAAGATTTTTGATTCAGATTCATTTGGGCATAGTTACGTTATAAAGTCCATTTTGCTTACCGAAAGATTCTCTAAATGCTGATTTTTTAAATTACATGGTTTTAAATCAATAACTCATCTTTGTACCATTTTCTAAAGGAATCGGCTCACAGGATCTTGCCATTATTTTGTTGTAAAATTAAAAACATGATTCTTTTGCATCGGAGCAGAAGATTCACAATCAGGATCAGTGTGATATTTACAGTAACTAAACATTTAGACTCACTCTTCGTATTTGACGTGGTAAATGATCTCCTCTTCCCCATCAGTGCCTCCGTCTTCATCCGAAGACTTTGTCGTTTTTGTCACATTGATGATCTGCGCCTCGAACCAGGCACCCATGTTTAAGTCTCGAGCGTCCACGAACTCATTTATCTGAAAAAAAGTTTACAAATCACATTTACTATCTGATGGGGGAAAAGCCAGCAAGAGGTTTGTAGTGGAATCGATATGATGCAAATCGAATGCAACAATCTGCCAAAAAGAAATTAAAAGTTTGAGCAATTAAGTCATTTTTTTGTAAGTTGTCGCATTTGCTTTTTTTGTTGTTTTTGTGTAAAAAGTGACTAACAAATATTAAACATTAGTTTGGATACATTAGAATGGTTTTACAAACGCTTTATGACTGATTTACACAAATATGACAATTTAGAAATTATTTTATAGCCTAGCGTAACAACAAAAAAAAAATTTAATATATTTAAAATATTTAGATACTGAAAAATTATTTCTTTTTTGTAAATCACTTTGGATAAAAGCGTCTGCTAAATGTACTGTATAACTTTAAATATAACAAACAACACTTTACTGTAAAAACTACAATATTAAAATGAATTGTTCATTTACAAAGCGTTTGTTACGCTAGGATCTAAACGTAATGATTTTAATTGTATAAATATCTAATATTTAGATATTACAAACAAAACATTCACTATTCCAAAACAAAGAAACAAAGTTTGTTCATTACACCATTAAAATCTTTACGTTTGTAGATCATTTAAAAATAAAAGAGAAACTAAGCAAGCAAAACGTCGAAACGAAACGGCCAACAAGATGTTTATAGTGGAATTAACCATTTATAATAAGCGCACCGAATGCAACAATTTCCGCAAGAATAGTTTCATGTGCAATTAATGCAACAACTTATGTAAAGTGATTTTACAAACTTTTTTTTTTTTTGCAAGAACTAATAATAATTTTAAGAGCCTAGTGTAACAAAAAAATATATAATTATTTAAATATATTTAATTTATATAAATATTCCAAACAAAACATTTTAAGAGTATTATACAAAAATTATAAAGCTAATTAAAATGAACGTGTTTATTATATAATTAATATCACTTGAGGCCAACGAGATGTTTATAGTGGAATCGACACTTTGTTTATCGGACGTGACGTGGTTTCTAATAAATCAATGATTTCCTCACCTTGTAAAAGCCAAAGCCAGGGTCGATGAGGTCCGGCGTGTCGGTCTGGCCCGAGGTCCCGGCGCTCTGGCCGTCGCTCTCGCCGTGCGTGGAGCTCTTATCCGACTCGCTCTGGGCCGATCCGCAGCCGGAGTCTGAGTCGGACAGCTCGGCCTCTTTGTCCTTCGGCAGCGGTGCCTGACGCACCAGAAGCTGCACAATGTCGTTTAACCCCACGTTATAGTCGAAGAGCGTGTGACTGTCTTCCATCTATCAAGGCCAAAGACAACTTTATAACAACACCACCACAAAATAATGGTACGTTTTTTAATCCCCTCATCAATTTAAAGGGATAGTTCACCCAAAAATGACTTCCATAGTATTTTTTTTCCCCTACTGTGGAAGTCAATGGGAACCACCAACTGTTTGATTACCAGCAATCTTCAAAATATCTTTTATGTTCAACACAAGAAAGTCAATACAATGTCAGTGAAGTCAATGCAATGTCAATGAAGACAGAATTTTCATTTTTGGGTGAACTATCCCTTTAAGCCAGATAAACCCAATCCCTGCCCACATTAGAGAAGTAAAACGGCTTTTGAATGCCTCACGTCACCTGTTTGCCCCTGTAAAAGAGTCGCTGCCTCTGGGGTTCGATACTGAAGAGCTCGGCGATCTTCACACGCAGCTCGTCCACCTTGGTGAGCTTGGACAGGGAGTCGACCCGATGGGTCTCCTTGCCATCCATAGTGCGCACCTGGATCCACATGGCGGCAAACCTGCAACGAGCGACGTCAGCGAGTGAGATTGTTTCCCGCCTTGCTTTTTATAGTTCAGACAATGGCTCCGAGCCAAGACCTTCAAACGAGCAGGAAAAAGGTGTTCGTTTCACAGTGACGTGAGCAACACGGGCAGCTTTTTCCTCATTCGTCTCCTCCGGCACTTTTAGGGTTGATAACTCTGAGAAGCTGCTTTAAAGCAATCGGTTACTTTACGACTTTATGTAGAGTTGCGTTACCTTTACAAAAAAAAAAAAACACACATTAGCATGATACAGTGATGCTACCGAATGGTAAAACCCAAGGTACTTTTCTTTCAACACCATTTGACCAATATTTTCCATTAGTTTTCCAATTTAACGAATGTCCGAATATGGAGTATGTAAATCATGAGAATAAATGATTACAGTATTTATTTACAATGGTATTACAAACACACGCCAAAGAACACTATTGTTGTAAATGGTTTTTTTAAGGTGTTTTATTGAATGAATGTGTTTTTTTTTTGGTTGGTGCACTGAAAAAATGGATTTATTTTAGCACATGCCCAAAAAACATGTTATTACCAAGGTATGTGCCCAAAAAACTTGTTAATATCAAGGTACGTGCCCAAAAAACATGATATTACCATGGTGCATTCCCCAAAAACATGGCTTTACCATGGCACATGCCCAAAAAACATGTTATTACCAAGGTATGCGCCCAAAAAAATGGTATTATCAAGGTATGTGCCCAAAAAAACATGGTTTTACCAAGGTACGTGCCCAAAAAAACTTGGTAATATCAAGGTACGTGCCCAAAAAACATGGTATTACCATGGTGCATGCCCAAAATACATTGCTTTACCATGGCGTATGCCCAAAAAACATGGTTTTACCAAGGTATGTGCCTAAAAAAAACTTATCAAGGTATGTGCCCAAAAAACTTCGTTTTATCAATGTACGTGCCCAAAAAAAACATGGTACTACCATGGTGCATGCCCAAAATACGTGGCTTTACCATGGCGCATTCCCAAAAAACATGGTTTTACCAAGGTATGTGCCAAAAAAACTTGGTATTATCAAGGTACGTGTCCAAAAAACATGGTTTTACCAAGGTATGTACCAAAACAACATGACATTACCAATGGTACAAACCATGGTATCACCATGCTACCCATCAAGATTCAATTTCAGATTGGCGTGAGAGCTTATTCTCCATTCCTACGGGTGAAGTAGTGTATAATAGCGTTTAAAAAAAAAACCCTTGTTGACATCTCAGCTAACCAAACCAAACAAATCAAACCAAGCCTGTTATTGGCGGAAATAGACGGAAAATAGCCCCCTAACGTCACTCAATGGCACTGCAGTACGTGAAATAACAGTCTTTATGTTGTCGACTTCAAACCAACAACAGGAAGCTGGAATGAGCCTTGACCTTCAGAAATGAGTCCACTTGAGGTTTATTTGTAGGAATCAGTGAGTTCAAACGGGAATGAACGCAAATCGCGTTGATTTAATCAAGGGGTTGTGCTGCTCATGACGTGGGTGGTCCTGAATCAAAAACAGACACTTAAATGACAAATATAAACTAGGACCAATTGAAAATGAGTGGAATTACTAAACATGTATCATTTTAATAACACATAATGAGTTACCGAAACACAAACTCATTCAGAATTCCTACATTACTCAAATTACACCCACACAAACACTTTCCTGTCTGTTATGGTCATGTTTTGAACTGTTGTGCACAAATACGCTTTTTTATTTCAGAATTCAAGACATTCATAAGAAATTTAATAGCAAAAAAAATCGCATTACCCTCACAATTAGACTTAATTTCAGGGTATTCGGCCAATATAAAATAAATTCAAAGACAAAGACAGAAAGTCAAAGACAGGAATTTGTGAAAAGCGCAAAATATTCAATAAATATTAGCATGCACATGATAAAAATGCAAGTTTATTAATATTTAGATAGTAAAATAAGGCGCGTCCGCACGGTTTCATAGACAATACCTTTAAATAAAAACCGAAACTGGTTTTAAAAACGGATCTTTACCTGTAAACTTCCTCTTGGGAACAGAAGACGTGATTTTAATTCAATAAACGCGCTAAAAGTGTGAAAACGCTGCACTTTTGTTACAGTTCAACCCCGACGCGAAACACACTGAACCTGGGTCTCGAATCAATAAAAGTGTTCAACAACGTGTTTCCCCTCCCGCCGCGGGCACGGCGCGCCGCTGATTGGCGGAGCGGAGTTTCGAGCCGCTCGCTGATTGGTCGGGCCGCGCGTCACTTACGCGCGTTGCCGGAGCTTAGGCTCAGCGCGCGAAACCCTGCTCTCGTTGTCGCACATGCTCGCCTCTGCTGTAATCTCGCGAAATCTGGCGGCAAATTACATAATAAAAGCACACGTTAAAAGTATCACTTATTTTTAATAAATATATAATTAGCATGTGTTTACTAAATCTAAGTAAAATAAAATATGTCAGTATATACTGAGCATCAAGTGATCAATACGCGAACGATTAATTTATTTAATTAATGATATAAACGTTGCTCTTAATATTGAATCTTAATGTAAATTATTGTTAATAATAAAAAAAATGGATATTAAAATCACACATGGAAAAGTCACGATTATTAATGTTATTTACAATTTAAATAGCAAAATACGAAGTAATTGCAGGAGCATATAGGATATAAACAGTAGCAAATAATTTTAATTTATTTTAAAACTAGCGTGAAGGAAAGAGTTTTATTTATGCATAATGTACTATTGTTAAATCGTCTGAAGACAAAAACTGTAATGCCTGCCTTTGACTATCACGTTGTTAAATTTGGTGTCTTTATGCAAAACAAAGAGATTGAGTTTCTGTGCAATAATATGTTGATTGTAGCCAAGTTTTATATACATAAATGAAGATTTGTTAAGGTTTCACCATGTTTTGAGGCATTTAAAAAATATTTTAGAATTTAATTTCAATCCATAAAACGAAGAGTACCGTAAAGTGATAGTAAAGTGATAAATAATTAGCCTAAATAAACAAAAAAATGTCACCAGTCAATTTTACTGCCATCCTCTGGTCATCTTAAATCCTGCAGAAGTCCACAGAGTTTAACTTCTTCCGCATTACAAGAGAACGCGACAAAACAACCATTCAGTCTTGGAAACATCCACGTGTCCCTTAATGTTTTAGATACAAAACAAACTCAAACAGCGTCTTTCTGTCTGACAGTCAGTCATTTTCTTGTAATTCGCTTTGTATTCTGTGAAGGTGTCAGCGTCTGTTTGTGCTTCCTGCTTCTGGTTGAATGCAGAACTATAACAAAGGTAAGACACACGTTTTTTGTGCTTCTTTGTAATGTTTATAAAATACATATGAATGACGTAGTATTTATTTATACATTATTTGGTCAACGTCACGTCTGACAGTCATTTCAGACTTTGCTCTTGAAAACGCTCTCTGAGTCATTAAACAAATCAATATTCCATTTTATTATTCATACACCATTCATGAGCTCGTCAGCGAACCCAGCGAACAGGGAACGTTTGGAGAACGTAGGCTGTAACGTTCTGGTAAGGTTCTCTCGAAGTTACGAACAAACGTTATTCTAGTAACGTCAATATAGAACGCTCGCTCAAAGTTCTGCTGATAATGCTCTCAAAACGTTCGCACAAAAACATTAAAGCATCGTTTGTTCGCAGAATGTTTTCTTGACATTGTATTTGGATATTCGTTTGATATTTTTGAATGTTACTACTTGCCTCAAAGAACGTTAAAAAGTAACATTTCCGTAATGTTCGCGAAATTCTAAAACTGAATGTTGCCTTAACGTTTGCATTAAACGTTTTTAAAACATTTTTTTTTAAACTGGACGTTTTGAACTTGCCTAAAAGTAACATTCCCATTTAAAAAAAAAAAAAAAAAAAAAAAAAAAAAAGTAAAACTGTTCCCTTAAAGGGATACTCCACCCCAAAACATCTGGTTTTTAAAAATGTTGTAAGACTTTTTTTTTTCCCAGTTATACAGACGTTAAGGAAACATTACATATTATCATCTTGCAAACATTATGGAAACGTTACTATTGGATGTTCTCTAAACGTTCAAAATGTTCATTTAAAAAAAAAAAAAAAAATCGGTGTTATGTGAACATTAAAGGGATACTCCACCCCAAAATGAACTTTTTGTCATTAATCACTTACCTCCATGTTGTTCCAAACCCGTAAAAGCTCCGTTCGTCTTCGGAATACAATTTTAAGATATTTTGGATGAAAACTGGGAGGCTTGTGACTGTCCCATAGACTGCCAAATAAATAACAGTGTGAAGGTCCAGGAAAGTATGAAAGTCGTCGTCAGAATACTCCATCTGCCATCAGACGTGCAATCTGGGTTATATGAAGCGACGGGAACACTTTTTGTAAGCGAAGAAAACTAAAATAACGACTTTATTCAACAATTCCTGTTTTCTTTCAAATCAAAGCTAAATACACGTAGAAACAGCACATCCTTGTGGTGCGGATGACACAGAAGAGCATACACAGCATACGGTGATATGGAGAGACACAGAGGAGACTGTTGACAAAGGAATTGTTGAATAAGGTTGTTATTTTTGTTTTCTTCGCTTCCCGTCGCTTCATATAACCCAGATTGCACGTCTGATGGCAGATGGAGTATTCTGACGACGACTTTCATACCTTTTATGGACCTTGACAATTTAGCAATCTATGGGACAGTCACAAGCCTCCCGGTTTTCATCCAAAATATCTTAAATTGTGCTCCAAAGACGAACGGAGCTTTTACGGGTTTGGTACGACATGGAGGTAAGTGATTAATGACAAAATGTTAATTTTGGGGTGGAATATCCCTTTAATGTTCACATAACAAGGAATAAAAAAAAGAACATTTTGAACGTTTAGAGAACATCCAATAGTAACGTTTCCATAATGTTTGCAAGATGATAATATGTAATGTTTCCTTAACGTCTGTATAACCGGGAGAAAAAAAAAAAAGTTGTACAACATTGTTAAAAACCAGATGTTTTGAACATTCAGAGAACATTCAGAAATAACGTTTTAAGAGGAGTTTCGTCTAAAGAATTTTCATCAAAGCTGATTAAAAGTGACCGAAGATGGATACTTTCGACGAACTTGATGAACCTGTGATATCTTCTTTGGGGCGTTAAAGGAAAATAAAAGTAAATAAATGTCGACGAGTTATCTGTTTTTGCATATGAAATCTTAATATTTTTGTTAGCTGGGGACATATTAATATTAATACTGAAATATTGTGATCATCTCATAACTTTCACTTTTTCTTTCAGCATTCAGAAGCTCAAGCTCATCTAAGTGACTTCAGATTGAGTGGAATGGCTTGAACATGTAATATGAGAGCACATATTCACGTAAGATCATCTGTACTTGCGTAAACAATGGCAGATGGTGGAGTAGAGCTTATGGATCAAGGATTTGTAAATCTTTCCAAGGCATTTGAGATCCTTTCCCAGGCTGGGCAGGAACGATGGGTCAGCCTGATGTTAAAAATGGACCGCGGGCGGGCCGAGGAATTGGTGAATGCCATGTGCTTGATTCTCCTGAAGAGGATTGGAGATGCGCACGCTAAGCTAACGGCTAACAGCGACAGCAGCATTGGAAAATACTTGGCCGAAATGGTCAAAATGCATGGAGAACGTGTCAATAGTAGCCACATTGGCGGCTTTAAGTCAACAGACGCCAATACATTATTGGATATCGCAAGAATTTTCGCCGTTTTGGTGCAGGAGAGATTGTGCGATAAATCGCTGCGAGATCAAGCGTACCGCGAGGCTCTTGTGTCGAGCAGAACGGCTGGTTTGCTATCTTTAGACGTCGAGGAGGAAGTAAAGCAAGTCTGCGGGCCTGACATTATCAATGAATCCAACAGCGAACTTCCTACTGAAGCGTACAATTTGACGTCGCTAGAGCAAAACGAAAGCCCTCCATCATCTCAGCAATCAAGTTCGCTCTATAGTCTCGAAATTAGCTTGCCAGCAGCTAAAGAATCCAGTATGGAACAATCAAAGCCGATGAGTCTACGAACGCCAACAGATAGCGAAACCGCAACCAGCCAAGACCAACCACGACATCATCTTAATAAACCAACTAATATTTGCGCAAAGAACCAGCTACCGACAGCGGAAGTCAATAGCGAGACAAAGTCGAAGCAGTGTCTAGACGACAACGAAAGCTCCCAACTTGTGACTTCCAAAAACACGAATCTCGATTTTTCGTCCACCCCAAACGATGGCGAGAAACTTCGAGCTCAGCCACTAAGCGCTACAGATCACAAACCGACAACTCAACCTGACAGTTTTCGCTCTCCGGAACCGAGCCAAAGCGACGTAGAAGAAACGTTTTACGACTTTGTGATCCTACACGAAGCCGAAGACGCGGACGAGGCGCAAAGACTCAGGGACAAACTTGAGAGTATCATCCGTGGAGTCGGCGCGACGTTTTCCGATGAATTCGCGCAACCTGGAAAGTCGACGTTGCGATGCATGGAGGACGCCATCGAGAATTCGGCGTTCACGCTGCTGCTGCTCACCCAGAACTTCAACTCCAACCTTGGCGCAACCAGCGCCGATTCGGCGATCGTGAATTCGCTGGAAAACCACCACAAAATGAACTCCGTAATTCCACTGCTACCTCGCAAGAACTGTTTGTCGCGCAAAAGTTTTCCGTTGGTGCTTAAGACGAAGGTTGCTCTCGATGAAAGCAGCAGAATGTTCGAACGCAACGCCCAAAAGGCCATCGCACCGGAAAAAGTGGCATTTCAAAAGACAATTTGGACGAATAAACAGCGTTGTAAGAAATTAGTCGAGGAGCAGAAGAGACAACAAGAGGAGAACGCAATAAAAGCCGAGCTACGACAAGCTGAGGAAAAATTAGCACGGCTGAGACTAGCCAGCGGAATGCAGCAAAATAACATGTTTTGTGCGGCATCTGCACCGATGCATCCACCTCCGCCGCACGGGCCGATGCATTCACAACATGGCGCATGGCAGCAGCAGCAGCAGCAGCAACCGTCGTGCATCCACATCGAGAACGCGCAGAACGTTATGATCGGAAATCACTCAACGATGAATATTGACCATGCTAAAAACTCGCCCAATGAGTTTGATTCTTAAACCTGATGTTTAAAGTGTTTTTTTCCACTATAATAGGTGTTGTGAGAAATCACATGTGTTTCTGAGAAAGAACAGTTGTTTTAGCAAATCAGGTTTGCTTACATCTGGTTGGCTGACGTGTTTTTGGGGGCGGGGTTTGGAGAATGCTTGATGATCTACAACTACCAAAAAGTACAAGAAATAGTGTTTGTGTCGTTGTATTAATTCAACATTAGGACAGGTTTTATGGTGGTTTATGTGCCTTTTTTTTGAGTCTAAGCTTCATTTCCATGTTCAAAATAATTCATATGGTTATTACAGTTAATTTTTGCTTTAAAGATCATAAAGTTGATAAAGAAAGAAAAAAATGTCAACTGAGAGCAAAATAGTGTCACTGTGAGGTAAAAGGTTGTTGTTGTAGTAAAATAAATAAAATCATATGACAGTAAGGAAAATGTTTACATTTTTATTTTTTTATTTTGTATGATTTATGGTTATGTTTTCTCATGACAAACTATGCTAAATTATTCTGTATTTCTCTGCTAATTACCTCGGGGAATTATTATGTTCTGAATAAACAATAAGCCTGTATAAAAATAAATTGTGTGTTTAGTGGATTTCTATATGAACATGTAAAATATGTATTTGTGGAATGACAATGACCTAAAATAAAAACCTTAAAGAAATAAGAATTATTTAAGAAATATTTGTTCATATAAAATATAACAATTAAGAAAACGAACTGTTTGAGTAAACGATTCATGAATAGAAACCAGCATATAATATATCAAAACATACTTCGTGAGACGTCAGAGAGCAGGCGTCTGTTCATTGGCTGCTCCCTGACGTTGCCCCTCCCCCGGAATTGCGTCACAAGGTCACCAGCCAAACAGGTCACTCGCAGCGCTTCCAAGATGGCAGCCTCCTTGTGTCAGTGTTACCAGGTGAGTTTCTCATTTTAAGGGGTTTTTTAAGCGCTCATCAACAGGGCGATTAATATGTGCATGCTGAACACAGTGTTCGCGATAACAGAAGCACGAGCCCGCGCTTGGTTCACCAGAACCGCGCGCGTTTAATGCAGAAATGTGATTAGATTGATCAGTCATGCTTATGAAACATGATTCTGGCCTTGATGGAACATTAAATATTGTAATAACACAACAAACGAAGCTCTTAAATCACATTACTTGAGAGCAAATCACAAAAAAATACTGATCAGAAATTGATTGTTATTTTCAGACCACTTAACCATAAATTACCATGGTTTTACCATGCTTTTTGAACATGTACCATAGAAACACTATGGTATCCCTTGGGGAAGATTGTGAGATTGATGAAATATGGAATATGTGTGTGTAATATCTTGTTTGTAAGTCACATCAGTAACTGAGCATGTTTATCTTTACCCAGACTGTAGTTCATAATTATGGAGATACTGTATTATTATTATTATTATGTATGTTTTTCTCCTCAGCTATGTGTCAGGAGAAGTTCTGCACTTTTAGTCGCTCGTCAGTATGCATCATTATACGACAGAGCTCATGTGTACAGGATCACTATGGCGCAGGTGAGTGTCGCACCTCATTCGTTTTTTGTGAAAAGTGTGATTTTACAGTTTTTTTTTACATGTATGTAATGTGCAGGCGAGGTTTATGTCCTCCAGCGGGGGTCGGAAGGGCTTTCTGGGGGAGTTTATGGACAATCTCAAGCAGGAACTGAGCAAGAACAAGGAGATGAAGGAGAACATCAAGAAGTTTCGCGAGGAGGCCAAAAAACTAGAGGAATCGGAAGCCCTCAAGCAAGCCAGGAGGAAATACGTACGGATTTTATGTCTAACATGATTGTAAAATAGCCAAACACATCATCTCCATTGTGAAATTGTGTTTTTTTTTGTTGGCGTCTTCTAGAAAACCATCGAGTCCGAAACAGTTAAAACTTCTGAAGTGTTGAAGAAAACACTCGGGACAATATCGGAGACGGTGAAGGAGGTAAGTGGAGTTAACGCTGATTTTTGGGTGCAGTTTTTCTCATTTCAGAGCACATTTATATTTATGTATTCATTAAACATGCAGCGATTTGCATAAGTGCTGAACGTTATGTTTCTGCAGAGTGTTTGCGCTGCAGTATTGCCATATTCTGTGAATGATTACGTTGCAAAATAATTTGTTATGTGGAAAACACATTTATTTATTTATTTATTCAAGGCAAGACAGGAAAAAAAAATCCATTTTAATTTTAGTTAAATTTTAAGTCATTTTGTTGTGTGTTTTTGTCATTTTTGTCAAGTTTTTTTTTTTAAATATATGTTTATATAGTTTTAATTAATTTCAGTTTTAGTTATTTTAGTTCCTTGACAATTAGTGGAAAAAACATATTTTTATGTTAAATTTTATTTCAATTTACTTTTATTTTGAGTAACATTATTTTAATTTTAGTTTCAGTTTTAGTTAACTATAGTAACCCTGGGTCAGTTTTGAGTATTGGTTTATTTTGCTTCCTTAACATGTCCTTTTTCAGACTAGTGGAAAATAGGAAGACGAAAATACTGACACTTTTTGTAATTGTTTATTGCACTTTATCTGTTTGCATGTGTAGATTTCAGTTGCAGTACTTATCTCAAAAGGCAATTTCCTCAAAATTAATGTTCTTCCTCCATTTCAGTAGCACTTACAAGCTCCAAATTTTACAGTTTTATTCCTATCTATATTCTGAATGATTTTAATGAGGGGTTTCTGCATATATTGTTACATGGTTTTATTATTGCACTTTATATGTTTGAGTTTTTAGATTTTTATTGCTATATGTATTTTGAATGATTTTGTCATTAAAATGAGTTTTTTCTCCACTTATGTAGCACTTACATACACCAAATTTTACAGATTTATTCCTGTCTGTATTCTGAAGGATTTTACTGAAGGGTTTGTTCATATATCATTTTCATGGTTTTATTATTGCACTTTATATATTTATGTCTGTAGGATTTAATTGCAATACGTATCTTGAAAGCCGATGTCATTAAAATGAGTTTTTCTCCACTTATGTAGCACTTACATACACCAAATTTTACTGATTTATTCCTGTCTGTATTCTGAAGGATTTTACTGAAGGGTTTGTTCATATATCATTTTCATGGTTTTATTATTGCACTTTATATATTTACGTCTGTAGATTTCAATTGCAATACGTATCTTGAAAGCCGATGTCATTAAAATGAGTTTTTTCTCCACTTATGTAGCACTTACATACACCAAATTTTACAGATTTATTCCTGTCTGTATTCTGAATGATTTTAATGAGGGGTTTCTGCATATATTGTTACATGGTTTTATTATTGCACTTTATATATTTGCGTCTGTAGATTTCAATTGCAATACATATCTTGAAAGCCGATGTCCTTAAAATGAGTTTTTTCTGACATACACCAAATTTTACAGATTTATTCCTGTCTGTATTCTGAAGGATTTTACTCAAGGGTTTGTTCATAAATAATTTTCATGGTTTTATTATTGCACTTGATATATTTACGTCTGTACATTTCAATTGCAATACGTTTCTTGAAAGCCGATTTCCTCAAAATTAGTTTTTTTTCTCAAATTCAGTGGCACCTAAATGCACAAAATTTTACAGTTTTATTCCCAGTTATATTCTGAAGGTTTCTACTGTGGTGTTTTTTCAAACATCACTCACCTGTTTTTTTTTTTACAACATTTTGTTCCTAAAAGCATGGTAAAAAATAATAATGTCTGTTGACAATAATTTCTGATCTATGGAGTGATAAAAAAAAGAAAGAGAAATCCAAATAATCCAAAAAAAACAAAAACAAAACTTGTAATACAAAAAGAAATTGTGTTTCTTAATGTAATCAACCAACTGGGGAAGTATGGTGATATCTCTTAAATTTTACCCTAAAGTTTTTACCCTGTTAATTTGGGGTGTCTTGTTTTAAACTGCAGTGATTTGCAAAACTGATCAATGTTGTTGTCATTCAGTGTGTTATTACGATATTGTAACATTCTGCAAAGCATTATATTTATAATACATTTAATAAAATATTTTAAGAGGTGATTCATGCTGATTCTATGTGTTTCTCCTCAGGGTTTGGGAGAAGTCGGCCGTTCGGACATTGGAAAGAAAATAAAAGAAGGCGTGGAGGAAGCGGCTAAAACAGCCAAACATTCGGCAGAGACTGTGTCTAAAGGTGGAGAAAAACTAGGAAAGACCGGAGCCTTTCGGGCGATATCGCAGGTCCATATCATGATACTGAGTCT
>NC_056593.1:2244692-2267192 GCF_018340385.1 Cyprinus carpio
GGAGGGATCGGGGGCGTGGCTCAATCAAGCCTGTTTTACATAACCCCGCCCCTGCCATTTTTTTCCAGAACTCTTCCACGAACCGCAGCGTTGTTCGTGGTGAGCCAAAATGGCCGACGGTTGGACTCACGCCATTGGAGCGAAACCCCATCAGTCTGAAAGACTGAGAGACTCATTTTTGTTTGTGCGTATTGTCTGTTTAACTGTTCTGGAAGGAATATGTAAAGTCGAGTAGTTATCAAGTGCCATTCTACAAAGCTATCAGTAACAATGTTCAATAATAATTACAATAAAAGTACTTAATTCCTATTGGATTGAATCTGAAGATAACTAGACCTCCCCAGGCGACTTAAATCAAGGTACAATCTGGAATTTGTGTGAAAATGGTAGATGTCTCTATTTATTAAAGATTTGGGGCAGGTTATGTCGTTTTATCAATTACGATTGTATCTTTAAGATCTGCCTTAACGTATTCTAAATCAGATTTTTTAGAGTTCAACAGATTGTTTATTAAGCCATCAGTTAGTTTTTTTATTCATTTCTGCCTCAGTTATGTGAGGCCAAAGTACGACAATGAGACAATAGAATATGGTTCGATTTTCCTTCTGTATTGCTGGTTGAACTTGATCATAAACATAAAATATATATTAAAAATATTCCATGCATCACCATGAAAGATGTGTTGATTTTTTTGTACAAATTTTATGGTGTGACGATATGAAATGCCCATAGAATTTTAAATGCTTATCCATACTGTTTTACATTATTTTTACTGTTTTAAAATTATTATTATTATTTTTAAAAAGTTGACAATGTACAGTATGTAAAATGTTAGCTAGTTAGCAGCTTTAGCTGGATAAATCTGTTTCTTACAGCAATGCACAAAATTGTATGTTGTTAAATATTAGCCGTGTGCCACTGATTGTCATTGTTTTGGAGTTATAAAGAGTTTACTACTTTTCTTAGTAGTATTTAGAGTAAATCATTTGTTCAGGTGTAATGTTGTTGCCTTAATTAGCACCTGAGGCTATGGTTCTCTGATTGCATAGAAAACCGTAAAATACAAGCTATTAGTATTTAGATTAATTGGTTTTTTGAGGTGTTATGATGTAAAATATGGTATTGGCTATGTGAGATGTAAGTAAGTACGGTAGCAGCTACAATTAAACTAAGCTACTAGCTAACTGCAATGACAGTAAGTACGGTTAACTGGTTAACAGTAAGTTTCCATAGTATATTCGGTGAATAAATGTGATTACATTTAATGTGGTCATAAATTTGGTTATACTTCATATTTTGTCTTTTTTCCTCTTTTTTTTTAGGTTTTAATTTTTTATTTTTTTTTGTTATTTTTTTTTTTATTTAGTTTTATCAGTATCATGTTAGTCACCACTATGGGGTTTAGTGTTTGTTTGAATGGCACTGTGCACCTTCTATATATAAGTATTCCCCTCCTCAGCTCGTATAAAGCTGTTTGTGATGAGCTTTGTTTCAAAATGTGACTGTCTAGTTCACCACTAATTTTTGGTGGTTATCAGTCAATTACAATGGTTCAGAACAGATATTAGCACTTCGATATGTTGGTTTATTAACATTACATCAGTTAATGAAATACGGTATTTTATTGTGAATTTAAGTATGTAAAACTTAAAAAAAAAAGTAGGTAAAGCACCTATTTGTAAAACGCTCAAAAACATAGTTAAGATATTACAAGCTACTAGAAAAACAGAATAGCTACAAAAACTAGTTATAGGTTTTTAGGTTGTATATATATTTTTAGTAGTTTATAGTTTAGTTAAAGGAAATTTATTTGTAACATTATTGCAGTTAGCTAGTTTTTGCTGATCGTTTGACTGTTAAAAGTAGCTTGTAGTTTAGCAAGTTTTCATTTTAATTTTTATGACTTGAGACAGAATGTCTCTGCCAAGGTACATTTATGTTATCAACTTGCCTCCTGTGTAGCTTAAAGATACATTGTAAAACTGCTGAGTCAGTTTAGCAGCTAATTTTGCAAGACTGCTGGCAGTATTTGGCCATTTACCTACACAGTGAGTGAAGAAATGCTGTTATGTAATGTGTTTCAGAGAACTGTTCTCTTCAGGTTTCTGTGGGCAGATGCTCGCCAACGTGCAGTGCTCGTCCATGAACGGGGGCGCGCCGTTTTGACACGGTCAGATTTATTGCCTGGGCTCTGGAAACGTGGAGGAAACCTGATAAACAGAACTTCCTATTTGTTCATCCATTCATATGTCCCCATGACAAGCACATATGTTTGGTGATGGATCTCCTCGGCTTGAGGAGACCGCTGAGGTGTACACTTCTGCGTCCTGAAGTTTCTGCAGATGGATGGTCTGGATGTGCAGAGAGGAGGGTTGGTTGTTATGTTTGTGCAGATGGGTGGTCTGGATAACATACACAAACCTATTAGTACTAAATACTATTCCTGCAGTATGTAGTATGTATCCGATGACCTGCCATCCTTAAATTTAATTTAACTAAAGTTATCATAAATCCACAGCTGAAAGCTGTATGTTTTGATTCAGAAAAGAATCGAGTCATTAGAGTCATTTGTTCAGGAATTGAAATACACAGGCTGTGCTGTACAAGAAAAACGTCTTATACAGCGCTTATTTTCTTTAGGATTGGGCGTTTATGAATAATTAAGTCCTTAATAATTATTTTATAATGATGAATATTTCTCCTCCAGACGTATTTTTTGGTCATTTGTTCTGTGTGAATAAATATTAATTCAGTGGTTATTTATTACTTTAGGAAGCAGAGAATAAATGCCCTCGCTGTCTGAAATGGTGCATAGATGATTTTTTTTAGCGGATTACTGACTTCAATTAAGGTTTGATATTGTTTTAATGCAAAAATTCTAATATGAGGAAGCAGCTTCACTGAATTCACTGAACTGTTTCCATTCCAATAATTACCAATGATATACTCAAAACATCCAGACCTGCCATTACTAGCATTATGCCGATGAAAATGTCTTAATTCTCTCTTCATCTTCATAGCGTTCCCATACGTGTCGATAAACACTTGCACGTCCAGTGCCTCAATGGACCTTGCAATGCACATCTTGATTTAATGGAACCTGGAGATTCGTCATAAAAATGAAGTCTGTTATTATAAGAGACTCTTCTGTAACTGTTTTCCCAACCTCCAGATTTACGCCCATAGATTAGCTGTCACTTCCACAGAGCTAACAAACGCCGGAGAGGGCGTAAGTAACTGCTCTGGGGGTAGATGGGAAGATATATATAGAGGGCCGAACTGGGCATGCTCACATCTACACCCACTTCCCACAAGGCTTGCCACCCCATTAGGCTTGTTTTCCAGACACTCAAGCCTAAATTCCTGCTGCTTGTCAGTTTCTTGGATCAGGCTGTTCCCGTCCGGAGTTGTCTAATCCGATCTCAGGATTCCTGAGGGATTTTCAGATGTTTTCTAGAATAAGCTATATGCAACACACAAAAAAAACTTTAAACTTTAAACTGAATTGAATTGAGTAGTACCTCCTTTGCAGTTATGCAGTTTTTACTAGAAGATTGAATTGCAGCTAACTATAAATCAATAAAGACTTTCTAGAGCTAACACACATTTTTGCTTGTTTTAAAAGTGTGAAGTTAAAGGGTTAGTTCACCCAAAAAATGAAAATTAGGCTGTGTTTTACTCACCCCAGAGGCATCCTAGGTGTATATGACTTTCTTCTGGGGGGTAAACAAAGGCCTCCTGTAGCGACTCAATGCGTTTTTGTAAGATTCAAGCTAGATTCAAGTGATTATTGCTTTTGAATATGGATATTTTTCTTACAAAAATGCATCGATTTGCTACAGGAGGCCTTTGTTCACCCCTTGGAGCCATGTGAGATACTTTTTTTATGGATGGGCGCTTTTTATTTCACTTCTTTTGGACTGAAGCAATGCAACCCAAAGACAATTTTTAATATAACTCCAACTGGATTCATCTGAAAGAAGAAAGTCATATACACCTAGGATGCCTCGGGGGGGGGGGCATTAAAACACAGCCTAATTTTCATTTTTGGGTGAACAAACCCTTTAACCAAAGCATTTTATTAATTAATTCTGTTTTTTAAAATCCTACATTGAGGAGAGATTACTTTAGAGTATTGGTAATTACTTTGAAACAATTTTCACTGCTAGTAAATGTCACAAATAATTCCAAGAAACGGCAAGTACCCTACCAACATCCAGCAACTACTAAATTGTCCCCAGCAATAATTTTGATCAAACAATTAAATCTGTTGTCTGCTGTTATGTACCCCTTGTCAAGTTTACATCTCGATGTTCAATGCAAGGGAATAAAAACAAAAAAATTTATTTGCAACTTCTTATTTCAGAGAAGAATAGTCAGAATTGTGTGTAAAAAAGTTGGAAGCATCCAGAAAGATTTCCTGAAATAAGTGTGTCTACTAAAGAATCTGTAATGCAATCGTTAAAGAACTTGAATCTATCTGTCTAATACATCTATTTGCGATCATCTTGAGTTACTGTCCACAAAAAACGTTTTCTAGCTGAAGCTGAATTTACACCATACAGCTGAAATGTCTCCCAGTCTCAAGCCCTGACAGAAACAAGTGGTCCTCGGCATTAAACCCATGACAAATTGCCATCCTGAAAGCCACTAACAGGAGAACCGCAGGCAGAGGACTTACTGATCAATAGAAACCGGATTTGCCATTGTTTTCGTCCTCCAAAGCACAGCCATAGATCCTCATAAAGAATCTGCCGTTGGGATGAGGCGATGGCCGTGTCTGCGGCGATCATTTATTTAATTACAGGCGAGGATACGCCAACGCAGACTCATGAGGAGATCGCATGCGGCTCCACGGTGGAGAATGTTTAAATACCCGCCGATTTGCCGCTAATTTGCTGTCGTTGAGGAATCGCACGTCTCCTTGACCTTTGACCTAACAGCACACCTGTCCTCGACAAGACACGTGATTTAATTATTTGCCTTCTGCAACATGCGAAAAGTGGCCTGAAGGTCTAATAAATAAGCACTGGAGGGGTCTCATTAGCAAGCCGCTAACTGAATACCGCTGCGGCGGCTCATTTGCATATGTAAATGAGCGTGCCTGTGTGTGCGAGCGGATGTTCCTGACAGGTCTCTGAAGAGACATTGGGTTAGTTTGGAACAGTGTGCAGTACACAAACAAGCTTGACCTTCCGTTTCTAGCATAACAAAAGCAAAGGATATTGCTATTTGGCCATTTTAATTCAGTTATGTGTAACTTTCGCTGGTCCAATCAAATACTGAGGCAAAAAAAGAGTGTTAAAATTACATTTAATATTCCTTCCTGTTCAGCTGTCTCACCGGAAATGTCAGATCACAGTATATTGAGTTGGACATACTATACATACTACAGTTTTGACACAAACTTCACAATCTGATTTTGATTCACAAGCTAGCGATTTGATTCGATATCAATTATTTTGAAAATACAGTAACAAGTGCAGTACATGGCAAATTTTCTCAGAGTCTCTCAATTAATGCTGTAAAATATACACAAGAGTCTGTGCTACATTACTATATATTGAAGGTTAAAATGAACTGATTTGTATACAAACATTTAAATTAGTCTCAATTAAGTTTTTATAATAATAAAGTTAATTGTAATTATACTTCTACTTCTAATGGTGGCTGTCATAAAAACTTGATGGATTCATTTATTTATCCTCTCAAGAGTAAATTTTTCTAGCAGACTAAATAGTTTATGGTCACCGAATACACAGCAACAACATTAAACAATGCCAAAACGGCATTTATTGTTTGAATATTGTAATAAAATGAAGAGAATTTCATATCAGAAATGATATTGATATCAAAAGTAACAAAGCAGAAAGTTTATTGCGATTTATTGGATGGGAGGCGCACTTCAATGTTCCCTTCATTAGCTAAAAACAGGCTAGACTAATCGATTCTTGGGATTTAAAGGGACAGTTCACCCAAAAATGAAAATTACGCCATGCTTTACTCACTCTCAAGGAATCTTAGGTGTATATGACTTTCTTCTTTCTCGGAGTTATATTAAAATTGTCTTGACTCTTTCCAGTTTTATAATGGCAGTGAATGGGTGCTGAGATTTTGAAGCCCAAAAAAGTGCATCCATCCATCATAAAAAGTGCTCCACATGGCTCCGGGGGGTTAATAAAGGCCTTCTGAAGCGAATCAATACATTTGTATAAAACAAAAATCTATATTTTAAACTGTAATCTATAGCTTCCGCTATATGAGAGTGGCTCATAAATGGATCAATATTACTTGTGTTCAAAGTCTTGGCGTGCACTATAAAGTGCTTTGCACTCTGTCGCCCTAATTGTCCATTACACTTGAGGCATAAATGTCAACAGGACTAGTGTTAATGTTAACTGAGTTTGCTTGTGTCTGTAAATGTAGAGAGTGACAGATTGCGCAATGGTGCATCTGTTGGGATAAATAGCCACATTAGAGTCGCCGCAGCCCAAGATGAGCGTCGCTTACTGGCCTATGAAATCTGCAAGGTCCTGCTCTACATGATAAATGACCTATAATCTGCCGTAAAGCATATTAAAGTCATATCGCATGATAGATAACAAGATGGAGGAGAGGAAAGGGGGAGACCGGGATATTTAGGAAGCCAGGATAAAATATGAAAAGAGAGGAAATGTAAAACCTAGACAAAAATATCAAAATCAAGCCCCTCTACTTTCTCTCTCTTTAAATTACTGATGAAATTTGCAGATCTGATTTAAATTTTTAATGCCTCACGTCCAGGTTGGTGCTAAATAAAGATCTGCTTTGCAATCATAAAATAGCTCTGATCTTTTATTTCAGGAGATCCTTTCCCGTCACTCTCAGGAACAAAAGTCAATTTTCACAAGAAATTAAATTAGGCACGATCAATAATATCCATAGCTGGGTTCATGTGAAATCCACGTGCAACCCATGAGCGACACGTTCGTGCATTATTTATAGCCTAGCGCTCTCAAAATGGTGGTAATTATGAAGTAAATGTCATTTAATTATTTCACTGGACTGTGTAAAGTTTGGGCAATAAATCCCCTTCTGATGGTTTTGATATTTAGGGACTCAAAATTTGACGTATATGAATTTTTACGGATATAAACATTGTGCGTGCAGCACGCGACTAGCTAATACTTTTAACCTAATTTACTTTCACACACCTCATATTAAGCAAATTATTGTTAATGCTGGTATGAAATGTTTACGTCCATTATGCATTCATGCAATATTAATAATCTTATGCATATCCGATGGAGCCATGCTCAAAACGAGAACCTTGTTTTTGTTCCATGGCTCAAGAAAACGCATAAATCCTCCAAACTCAATTCCCAAGGACATTGAGAGACATAATGTGTTTATCGCCTGGCTGTTTCGCTCATAATAAAACCATTTCCATTGTAATATTGGGATTGATGGATGTCTATGGGATATTGATCGATACCTGCTGGCCTTCTGGAAACGGGGAAATGAGTGACCATTAGTCCAACTCAATTCCGCGAGCTCAGAGCGCTGATGGCAGGACTCTGTTTCACAGCAGGGCACGACACAACTCAGAGACGCCGCAGGACGCTGGTGGAAATGTTTCTAAATCAAGCCCTTTGGCTGGTTGTTATGAAACCCCTGCGTTAGAAGAACGGTTAAAGATGTTCAGATGCTCTGCAGGTGCCCTCAAGAGCAAATTTGCAAAAATAAAGATTGGATTTTCTCTTCAACAGCTTGGTTGGTTGTATTTTCACTTAACAAACTGAACACAAACGCATGAAAATCTTGGCACTATCCCAGGTAGCAAATTTAGGCAGTGGGAACATTATTTTGAAATTTTCCAAAACGCTGAAAAGTCCAGTTTTCTTGTCCTGATTAAAACTTTATTTAAAGGTTACTAAAATGTATCTCACAAGTTTTTGCTATTTTTAATTTTTACACAAATTATAACATTATTTGACCATTTAAAAGTCCAGTTTTCTTGTCCTGATTAAAACTTAAAAAAAAATTTTACATTTTACCCAAAAAATATAATGTGATTCGAATGTTTTTACAACGTTGTACTAAATTTAGTTATATCCGAAATATAAGTTATTTTGATTGTATATTTTAATATACTTAGAACATTTTAAAATGGCATTTTAAATGTTATTTAAAGGTTACAAACACACGTTTTTACAGTGTTTTAAAAACTGTACTTTTACCCAAAATTTAATTGTTTTTGATTGTTTATTTTTATTATACTAAGAGCAGTAAAATGTCCAGTTTTCTTGTCGTGATTAAAACATTATTTAAAGGATACAGAAACATTTTCACGACGTTCTGCTAACTTTACTTACACCCTAAATATAACTATATAAATATATTCTAATATTATAGGAGCATTAAAATGTCCAGTTTTCTTGTTGTGATCAGAATGTCATTTAAAGGTTACAAAAAGTTTTGACGTTCTGCTAAGTTTATATTTATATTTAACGTTATTTGAACGTTTATTTTTAATATTCTAAGAATTGTCCAGTTTTCTTGTTGTGATTATTCAAATGTTACAAAAAACCTTTCTTTGAATGTTTATCAAGTACAAAGAAGACATTCTAAGAATGTTGATCTCAGAACGTTTTCTCTCAACGTTATCGCAACATATATCAAGTTATAAGAGCGTTCCATAAACATTACTTTAAGAACTTTTTGTCCTTACTTGTATATATCTTTTAAAAAACAATGGCGAAAGTTGCGAGAATATTCCGTTAGCTGGGTAAGTGTTAGCAGTCTAGACAGTCAGCAGCCAAACTACTGCAAAAGCTTCTGGAACACTTGTCAACACATTTTGAAAGGGTGAAGTTGTCAAATGTCTGAGTAAAATAAAATAGCCAAGAGCAAAAGAGGTGATTGAGTTGTTTATAGTTCACAGCTTGCAGAGGAAGTGACCCAGAGGCGCCTTCCTTTGTCCTGTCAACGCGGTCTGGTTCAGCCCTCATCGTCTGAACATGTAATTCACATTCAGAGATATGGCTGACAGTCTTGCTAAATTATGGCGCTATGAATTTTCATTTAAGATTTGTGTATACTGTAATGTGTAAAGATTTTACCTACATTGTGACTTTCCATTTAACCTTTTTAAAAAATGTATACACTCATATACCTTCATTAAGACTGTACATACAGTACATATCTTGAGGAAAAGGAGAGTGCTCTGAGAACTGTAAAGGTTAATGAGGTGTGTTTTGCGCTCGACGGAGACAGCTCTCGTCACGGAAGAAGGCGTATGTGAGGCCGGAGGGGGTGATGGTAATGACACCCCACGGATCTCATTATCAGGGTTATTGATTCGGTCGGCCCACCTGCTTTTGGCCCGACACTCCAGCCGCTTTCTCTTTTTAACGGGCAACACGCGGCGAGAGTTTCCTCTGAGGAGCCGTCCGGCCCGTCACTGGCTCTTTTCTCACTCTCTCTCACACACAAGGTCTGTTCCAAACCTAATGAGGCGTTATTTAAAGCATCGTGTAGGCCATCATTTGACAAGGTGAGCTGGGTGAAATAATTCATATAAAATTGTCGAAGTAAGAACGATTATCATAAAAATACGTATAATTAATTCAAAACAACTATGTAGCAATTAAAATAAAATTTTACACAATATTTGTGTAAAATGTATAATTTTATGCTTATTTAAATATGCCATTATTAGCTAAGCAACATGCCAATGTAAAACTGTTATGGCGTGTGAATATTATATTAATATATTTGCATCGCGTTAATTGCTCTAGATTACTCGCGAGGTGATTTCACGTCACTCGCACAATAAAAACATTGTGTGATGAAGAGTGTCTTCACACACAACAACAACAAGAACATGTCAAACTGGACGTGTCAATAAGGTCTTCGCTGTTTGGCTTGCACAACAACGCGTCATGCAATTTTCCCGCTCGAGTTGAAATTTTTCAACTTGCAAGGAGTTTAGACACGATTGAGGTGAATCGCATCACCCAATTTGAGTAATTTGCTTCGCGAATTCACATCTATTCGTGTCTTTGCATTGACTTTGTATGTAATCTATTCGTTTAAATAATCAAATTTGCTTTTTGTGTGCACACACCTTTAACGTTATTTGTGTGTCGTGCAAGGAGTTTCCATGAGTGAGTGCGACAGAAGTGATACGAACGGCATTTTCTAGCGAGACGCAGGAATTCATTTGTCGTAGTGTTTGCTATATATATATATATATATATATATATATATATATACACTACCGTTCGAAAGTTTGGGGTCAGTAAGAACTTGTAATGTTTTTTAAAATAGTATCATCAAGGCTGCATATTTGATCAAAAAATACAGAAAAAAAAAACAGCTAATCTGCCAAAATGTTATTATGAAATAATGGTTTCTATTTGAATATCCTTTAAAATATCATTTATTTTCGTGATGCAAAAGCTGAAATTTAAAATCAGCCATTACTCCAGAAGTGTCACATTTCAGAAATCATGATAATATGCTGATGTATTATTAGAATTATCAATGGTGGCAACAGTTGTACTGCCAAATATTTTTTTGGCAACTGCGATACTTTTTCAGGATTCTTTGATGAATAAAAATTTAAAAAGTAACAGTATTTATTCAAAATATACTATTAAATTTCGACTATCATTCTTATCAATTTACCCCACATCCTTGCTGAATACAAAAGTTTCATTTCTTTCTACTGACCCCCAAACTTTGAATGGTAGTGTATATATGTTTAAAAAAAGATTTCTAAATGCTCTTCTTTTTTAGTTTTTATTCATCACAAAGAATCCCGAAGAAAAAATGATCACAGGTTCCAAAAAATTATTAAGCAGCACAACAGTTTTCAGCACTGATTAATAAATCAGCATATTAGAATGGTTTTGAAGATCATGTGACACTGGAGTTAATGAGGCTGAAAAATCAGCTTTGCATCACAGCATTAAATTATTGATGTATATTAGAACATAGAAAAACTTTATTTTACATCAGAATAATATTTCACAATATTATATTTTTTCCTGGATTTTTAGTCATATATAATAAAGCCTTGATGAGCATAAGAAACTCCTGTAAGAAACATTCAAAAACCATTCTGATCCCAAACTTAGCTGTTTATATCGGCCACTAAACATAAGCTAAACAGAATGCACATTCAGAGTTATCTGGTCTTTAATAATGTTCTCAAAAATGTGTTTATACATTATTCATGGAATGTTTTATTTCGGAAACATTTTAGTTGGATGTTCATCCAACGTTTTTTAAATGTTGCTACTTGTTTCAAATAGTCCAGAGAACATTTTAAAATAACATTCCCATAGTGTTTGCATGTTCCCTTTAATGTTCATATAACCACAGAAAACAAATTGTAAAATGTTTCAGAAGCTGGTCGTTTTAAATGTAGCGTTCGCATAACATTTACAAAATTCTGAAATGGAATGTTGTCTTAAAGTTTGCATTAAAAAATTTAGACCTTTTAAATAAACTGGTAACGTTTTAATTTTTTATTGGGTGATATTTTAAGGGTCTTAGTGTCATACAAATGCAAAACACCATTGTCTTTGTACGCGTCTGAAAAGTTGTCATAGTTGGGATTTGACCCAACAGAAATTACATTTCGAATCATGTGCCTGATGAATCAGATCCCAGTTGGCTTGTCAGTGGCTTTGGCCGGAGCGTTCAGTGAAGAACATTCTGATCTCTCCTCTGAAAAGCATACATCATCTTACAAGACAGCTTTGGAAGATATATGCGAAAACGTTAATTAGCGCTTGAGTAATTTGTGTATTTAACGGTAGCAGAGAAAAATTAATGACAAGAAGGAGATTAGTTGCGAGCTTGCCAGTACACCTCCTTAATGAATGTTTCCGTGAGGGTTCACAGAGACAAATCTCGCTGTCTGACCTCGCTGGTGTCCGAAGGCTTGGCACAGGCGAGGATTGGCAGAATGCGAAGTAGATGGCAGCAGGTGGCGCAGATGGCAGAGTCGCCACCTTCGGTTGGATGATTTGCCATATTTGGGAGTAAGTTCTGGGGGGTTAAGACATACAGAGTCAAAGGACCTTCGGTCAAACTGGGACTCTCAGTGAAACTCAATGTAACTTGATGATTTTTCCATAGATACTGCATTTAATTGTGTGATTTTGGACATTAATATCCCAGCTAACAGTTTTTGGTTCCCAGAACTTTCTGATAATGTTAATTTCTGGTTGTAAAACCTAAAAATAGCCAATCTTTTGGTCTTTTGGTTGCAAAACAAAGAACCAACAGAGAACGCTCTCAGCAAAATGTTGCCAATCTTAATCTGTACTTTGGTCCAGTTTTTCAGTAAAAATATATATTAAAGGTAGTCTACCCAAAAGTGAAAATTCTGTCATTATTATTCACCCTCCTGTCGTTCCAAACCTGCATGACTTTCTTTCATTTGTGGAAAAAACAAAAGAAGGCATTTTGAAGAATGTTGGTGATCAAACAGCTTTGGTCCTCATTGACCTTCATTGACCTTTTGTTCATATGATGGAAGTCAATGGGAACTGAAATTGTTTGGTTACCAACATTATATAAAATATCTTTCATGTTCCACAGAACTAAGAAAGTCATACAGGTTTGAACAACATGATGGTGAATAATTAATCATTTTAAAATAAATTATTTTAGGGGGTAGACTATCCATTTGACAAGCTTAAAATACAAAAATAAATGAATAAATAAATAGTAGTAGTAGTAGTAATAAAATAAATTATAAGGTATATTTGTATGTTATAAGGTTTATTTTTTGTTTGTTTAGGTATTTGTTTGTTTTGTGATGATTTTAAGATTGTATTGTGACTTGGATTTTTTGATTCTTTTATTTTCTCTAACCTACTGTAGTTTGTTCAACAGCTTTTCTTTGATCACATTATGTTATGTCTGCATCCATATTGAGTTTAATTTGAGTGATTTGGGAAAGATCCATGTGATGTAATTGGGTGGATGTGGTTTCTTGTTGGCAGCAGATGGCCGGTGCTGTCAGGAACAGATGGGGGGCCACACGGATCACAGAGGGACGTGTTGTGTTTTTATTTCTGAACAGTCAAAACATAATTTTTATGACACTTCACATGAACCCCTGATGCTGGCGACTCTTTAAATAAATTCATCATAGATTAATAGATTTTTTTTGTCTTATCTATAAATATGATATATACGATTAAACATTTAAATACCATAATTATCTATGATTAAAACATGGCAAAAATACCATAAAACTTTCAATATATTGTTTTTAATATGGCTGTATTAAAATCTATCCATAAAAGCTCAAGTTCTGTCTTTAAATAAAACATTTATTGAATGATTTTTAATGTTTTTTACAGGAGATTCTTCTGCTCATCAAGCTTGCATTTATTTGATCAAAAATAGCCTACAGGAAAAATGTAATATTGTGAAATATTATTATGATGTAAAATAATGTTTTTCTATTTTAATGTACGTTAAAATCTAATTTATTCCTGTGATGCAAAGCTGAATTTTCAGCATCATTACTAATAATCAGAAATCATTTATTATCAGTGCTGGAAACTGTTGTGCTGCTTAATATATATATATATATATATTTTTTTTTGGGTGCTGGATGTGTGTGTGTGTGGTGTGTGTGTGTGTGTGTATACAATTAATAAAATAAATGAGCAGAAGAGACATTATAAGTCTTACTGATCCCAAACTTTTGACCAAAAGTGTATATATTATAAAAAAATAATATATTGATTCATTAATTAAATAATTTAGTTAAATTCTATTTTAACGCTACCATCGTATTCACACTGCGAGCTCCAAGACAAACCAATCTCTGTAAAGTAATAATGAAAGAAATCGCGCTTCTCTGCTGTGATTGGTGTCGGTGGCGCGCGCGGGCTCTTTAAGAGCAGGTCGTGCGCGTGCCCGCTCGCCCGCTCGCTCTCTGTTGGAGCTGCAGCGTGAGCGCGCAGCTGTTAAACGCGCCCAAGTTTCGCGTCAGACGCACTGGAGGTGATTCTCCGCACAGATTACGCTTAACCACAAACAGGTGCGTCTTTAATTTATTTAATGTTTCATTTTGTTCATATTTAATGCGTATCTGAGGGCGATTTGGAGGTGTGAAGCGTCCTGAAAGGCTTGTGCTTGAGCTAAATATCAGTTATTTTAAGGAGAACGTAGATGTCATCAAGGAAAAACTTAAATTTATTCGCACATACAGAATAAAAAAAATATAGTTTAAACTGTTTGTATTTGTTAAAAAAGCTTGTCGATATATGTTCTGACAGAAAAGTACGAAAAAGTAACGTTACCATGTTAGTTGGACATTTACTATGGTAACGTTGTATTCTTTGAAGTACCTGAATTACTCAATAATTTAGTACTTTATGTATCAAATACCTTAGTAATACCATGTTTATTTAAATAATAATAATAATAATAATAATAATATTATTTTATTGTATTGTGGTAATATGTTGTTTTTTAGTAGTAGTATAGTTGTTTTTTTTCATTTTGGTGTTAACATAGTACTTTTTCCTTCAGTTACATGGTCATATTTTTGCATTAATACTAATATTATGTAATTTTCAGTACACTGATATTAGGATAATCTATCAATTTGGGTTATTTCATCATTTTGAAGGCATGTGAGTGCACTTCATTAAATATTTACATCTTTTCTCACACCATACATTTTATGAATATATATATACTGTATTAAAAACCTTGAGATTTAATCCATATTTTATGAAAGTCTGTAGCTGTATATCGAGCCTAATGAATTGAATTGATATAAATCATGATTATTTTTCTCATTGTGAAACTTTTGCTGATCTACTTCTATTGAATTAGATCGGTGCTCCATCTCCATATAAAGCATTAATGCTGTAAAGATCAGCGTTATTAATCCCAGTCAGCATGTACACGGCAGAAACTATTCATAAGGTTTTCGGTGCAAAAATAGTACAAGCTTCAGTCAGAATTAATTACATCGTCAGGCGATTACGCTCGAAGTGAGGGATGTGGCATAGCTGTATAATAATACGCCTCTTTAGGCCACATTTGAATTTCAGAACGACACTTTTTCATTATTTAATGCACTTATAGTCACGTTTCCATTACGTTTTACAGCTTGCTGTGGCTACAATGAACAACATTTTTCACACCTGCTCTGAAAGCATTTGATAATCGACAGCACTGGGCTTGTATTATTTTCGTTTATTTATGTTATTATGCATGTGATCGCCGTTAAATTCGTTTGGTGTGCTTTTCCTTTAAATGTTTTAATGAGGCGAGAAGATTTGGAAGTACGAAAGCTGGGATATTAGTTTTAACCTCGTCCTCCCCAGCTAACAGGAAACGTTCTGGCAAAGTTACGAACAAACGTTCTTCGAGTAACCAGGTAAAAGTTATGGTTATGTTAAGGTTAAGAACAAACGTTCTTCGAGTAACCTTCAATATTAGCACAGATTTATTTTTTTCACTGTACTAAAACGTTTTAGTTGCGAATATGTATGACGTTTTTTTAATGTTACTCGTTTCAGAACGTTCAGAGAACATTCAATAGTAACATTCCCATAATATTTTCAAAATTATAAATTAAATGGAAAATTAACGTTTGCCTCACCAGGAAATAACTTTATTTATTTTTTTAAACATTGATGTTTTGAACGTACAGAATGTTCAGTTTTTGTAACTTAAAGGGATACTCCACCCCAAATGTTGCCATTAATCACTTACCTCCATGTCGTTCCAAACCCAGTAAAAGCTTTGTTCGTCTTCGGAACACAAATTTAAGATATTTTGGATGAAAACCGGGAGGCTTGTGACTGTCTCATAGACTGCCAAATACAAAATAAGTGTCAAGGTCCAGAAAGAGTATGAAACACATCGTCTGAATACTCCATCTGCCATCAGTGATTCAACTGTAAGGTTAAGAAGTGACGAGGATATTTTTTTGTACACGAAGAAAGCAAAAATAACGACTTTTATTCAACATTCGGCTGATACAGAAGAGCGTACGCCACTTGTGTACTGCTCAGATTATTCTCAAAATGGCGCTACGCTGATTTGGAGAGACACAGAGGAGAGGAATTGTTGAATAAAGTCGTTATTTTTGTTTTTTTCGTGTACAAAAAGTATTCTCGTTGCTTCATAACATTATGGTTGAACCAGTGATGGCAGATGGACTATTCTGACTATTTCTTTCATACTTTTCTGGACCTTGACAGTGTAAGTCTTTTTTTTTGTTTATGGGACAATCACAAGCCTCACGGTTTTCATCCAAAATATCTTAAATTGTGTTCCGAAGACGAACAAAGCTTTTACAGGTTTGGAACGACATGGAGGTAAGTGATTAATGACAAAATGTTCATTTTGGGGTGGAGTATCCCTTTAATGGTTAGCAAAACGTTCCCAGAACATATTTTTGTTGGGTATCCTTCGCCCTCCGGCGACGCCGCCTCGTTCTCCTTTTTTTGAGACTGTCGAAAGATGAATTTGAGGTTTCAGGGCCGGATGTGGGCACCTGCAAAGTGATTGTTGCATTTGCCTGGAATCAGCGTTTCATTTCCATCTGTCGTGATTTAATAATCCGTTCTTAATACACGTGCGCTGGGATCTCCCACTGTCACGATTTGGCCGGAGTGGTTTTATCTCCTCTTGCCTCCTGACGGCGACGCACACTTTTCATCTCATATTTGCTGAGGTTTGACATGACACAGCGTCTCTTTCTCTCCCCGCGGAGCGAGAGCTCTTCAGTATTCAGTTGCGTGTGTGTGTTTGTTAGCTCGCCTCAGGCAGCGATCGGTGTTGTCCTTTTGAATTTCAGCCCGCTGACCTTCCCACAATCGGCCCTGTGACCTCCGACCTTGCTGGAAACAACTAGACAAGCCTGGCTGGATTCACAACCTTTTCCATTTGAGCATTTATTTGACTTGTATGTCTATTTTGCATTCATATGAAGAAATACTCTTAGATAATTCTGTTTCTTATACTGAGAAACCTTTGGACTTGGTACATCACAAAAATATTAATTTTAAATAATTACCAATAGGTAATTAACAGATTTAATAATCACAACCAAAACTGCTCTAAATAAAAAATAAAACTTTAAACCACTTTTTGTTTTTAAAGCAATGTGTGTTATTATAAAAACAGTAACTTTGTGAACAAGTGTGTTTATGATTTTTATTTTTTGATGATTCATTAGAAGTGGTAACTAAAAAATGAATTTGTTTGTGAACTGTGTGTTTTTAATGTGCTTTGCTAAAAAGAATCGGTTTAAATGACTCCTTTTGTTGTGAATCGTACTATACTGATTGCAGTGTGTTTGATTCACTAAAAAGAACCGTTTTAAAAGAGTCATGTTTGTAAATCATACTATGCTGGTTGCAGTGTATGTTTTTGATTCACTAAAAAGAACCAGTTTAAATGACTAGTTTTTTGTGAATCATTGGACTCTGATCATTTCTGTATGTTTTTGGTTTACTTCATTAAAAAGAACCACTTTAAATGAATCATATTTTTAGGAATCATACTACACTGTTTATTTTGATTCACAAAAAAAATAAAAACAGTTTTAAAAGTGTTAATTGTTCATCAGCCAGAATAAAGGGGTTTAACTGTATGTTTCTGACTCTGTAAAAAGAACCAGTTTAAATGACTCACATTATCTGAATCACTGCAGACTGCTTGTGCTGGATATTTTGATTAGTTTAAAAAATGACCAATTTTTGTGAATCATACTACACTGTACATTTTGATTCACTAAAAATAAACCATTTAAAAGAGTCATTTGTTCGTCAATCAGACTACACTGATTGCGCAGTATGTTTTTGATTCTGAACCGATTTAAATGACTCATTTTTTGTGAATCAGACTGATTGTACTGTTTATACTGATTCACTAAAACAGTTTAATATTTTTTTTTTTTTTTTGTGAATTGCATGTATGTTTTTGATTCGCTATAAAGAACCAGTTTAAAAGAGTATTTGTTCATGAAACAAAGAGACTTGTGTTTTTGCCGTTATTTTTCAATGCATTGTATTTTAATGAAAAGATTCACTTTAATAGTCACTGTTGCTCAATGTTTTTAAACCAGTTATGTAAAATAGGGTGTCTAGTTTTTACTTTACTATTTAACTTTACTGTAAAGTTAAATCTGTAGTTCAAACATTTTTTCAGAGCCCGAGTCACGTCACGCTCACTTCCTGTCCTGACTGACACCAGGCGAATGTGTCCGTCTGTGGAGCTGTGTTATTGCTGAGGCTGTCCCGCTAAGGACCAGCGCTGTCCGAACCGCTCACTCACTGCCGTCTCCTCTGTCCATCAAATGCTCTTGCGGCTTAATAATTCATGCCTTGATTTAGGATGTGAATTAAAGACGTCAGGAGTGCTGACAGATCACTTCCTCTCGGTCTCCGCAGGCCACGTCCAGGTCAACACGTACCCACTTAGACTGATCTGGGTCCAGCCGTCCTTACAAAGTATTGTCATATTTTATGTCACAATACTCCACATGTAATATATTTTTATTTAAATACCAATATTTCACAGTAAAGTATTCAGTAGTTGTATGTTTTTATTTTTGGAAGTTTATGATTCAATGACTTGCTCACTTATTTATTTTGAAGGGGAAAACAAATTACTGACTTGCATTTCTGAAGGCAAGCACTTGTTTGTTGCTGTATGAATCATTGCTGTCAAACGAATCAGTTGGAATGTTTCAGCGACTCCCTCATAAAGACTCCCTTGTTTCATTTCTAAATGAATCGGTTGACTGAATGACTCAGTGAATCGTATATAAATACAGTCACTTGTTCCGTTCCAAGAAGATGCAATGTTTTTATTAGAATAAATCTGAAAACAACAACAACAACAACAACAAAAAAACACTACAATCTGAAGTAACTTATTTAATTATTTTCTTATTATAATCGATAACTGATAAAGATATTTAAATGATATACTAAGATTTAAAAAATTACATTTACATTTATTCTTTTAGAAAAATAATATTGATTATTAATAATGGGGTTTTAGTATAAAATATGAAAATTAACTTTTTTTAATATACAACATTTATATACATTTTAAATTGTGTATTTAATTTAAATGTAATATAAAACGTTAATTTGCATTTTAATCATTTTAAAATTAATGTAATATTTTTTTTCATTAATGTAATAAAAGTACATATTTTTTACACTGAACTATTTAAAATTAAGTAATTTTATTAATTCTTTAATAATAAAAGTACATGCATATTATAACCTTTTAGTGTTCTGTAAATATAAAAAGCAGAAATGTTAGTATGATCAAATATTGTTCCACTGTTTTAAAACCTTTTGAAAAGATTTTAAATTGTTTATTTGTTATGGATTTAATATAAAAAGTTAATAATTTGAATTTAATCATTATATAATAAAAACTTTAATATATATTCCTGCAATAAAACCTTATATATATAATATTTTATATTGTTATAAATATATATAATATATATATGATTATATATAGATATATATATATATATATATATATATATATATATATATATATATAATTATATATATTTATATATGGGGAAAATTGCACTGCGTTTTCTCCAACAACTAGATTGGTCTAAAGCATCAGTCTCGTTATTCTGCACTGAATCACGCGGTTATCGCTCCAAATTACACTGATAATTCATCAACGATGATACAACCATTGCAACATTATTTATGGGTGCTAATCACCTCATCTGAAAAGACAGATCGTCCACGATGGGCGTTTTCCTTTCACCTGCAAACCCATTTCTCAGTCGTGTGCAGCCGTCGTACACCCGAGCGGACGCCTGACTATGAAACTAGCATGTGTCTGCCTGCTGTGGCGGTGTTTTGTAAAAGGTCAGCGGTTTGAAGGCGTCTCCTCGTCATGCCCACTCAGCAAACGCGTGGGGTGAGATTTCTCCAGTCTCCTGCTGTCAGGAGAGAGATTTGACAGCTGGAGCCCAAATAAACCCCCTGTAAGACCGATGTAAAGAAAGATACATCACAATCACAATTGATAAACTCTGTGATATCTCTGTTGTGTTTCAGAGACAGTGATAGAGTTAGATGGAGCCTGCTTCTCAGAAAATACCCCCGTAATCTCACATGAATCTCAAAAGACATTTCAGAGTCTCAAACTCGATTTCAAATCCCAGTTGTTTCTCTGATTAATCAAAATGCTGACACAAAGATCTCCTTTAGTCTCGAGAGATCTCAACAGTGTCAGTTTATTTCTTGGATTATCTATAGAAAGTAAAAATGATTTCTCTTTAATATCTCTAATATTGTGTAGACCGCAGTGAGATTCATTATTACAACGAAACATTATATTAACATTTATTAGAAAATGTTTATTTTTATTTCACATTTTATTTTAGATTTAACATAAAACCATGTGTATTGTGAAAAGTGCTATAGAAAATTAAATTAATTTGACTATACTGTATAATTTACATTCTATTCTCTATGTATTTTACAATTATTTTACATATATTATTTATAATCTTATTAATTATTATTATGTTCAGTATGCTCTATTTAACATTTAACTTATTTGGCATTTTTATTCAATATTATTTTAATTTTGGTTTATTATAAATGTTATGTTCTGTTTTATTTTGCATTTTTATTTGACATTTTATTGTAGATTTTATTCTGTTTTATATGCATTTTTATTTTACTTTTTTAAATTGTTTTTATTTTGTTACTATAGATTTTATGTTCTGTTTATATGCATTTTCTACTATTTTTACTTTATTTTTATTTCACATTTTATTATAGAATTTATGCTTCATGTTTATTTCTATTTTACTTTTTTCACTTTATTATAGATTTTATGCTCTGTTTAAAATGTATTTATTTAGCATTTTAATTTATTTTATTATTTTTATTTTACATTTTATTATAAATTTTATATTCTGCTTTATTTTGCATTTTTATTTGTCATTTTATTGTAGATTTTATTCTGTTTTATATGTACTTTTATTTTACTTTTTTAAAATTGTTTTTATTTTGTTACTATAGACTTTATGTTCTGTTTTATATGCATTTTCTACTATTTTTCCTTTATTTTTATTTCACATTTTATTATAGAATTTGTTCTGTTTCATGTTTATTTCTATTTTACTATTTATTTTCACTTTGTTATAGATTTTATGCTCTGTTTAAAGTGTATTTATTTAGCATTTTAATTTACTTTATTATTTTTATTTTACATTTTATTATAGATTTTACTTTATTATTTTTATTTTACATTTTATTATAGATTTTATATTCTGTTTTATATGCACTTTTATTTTACTTTTTTAAAATTGTTTTTATTTTGTTACTATAGATTTTATGTTCTGTTTTATATGCATTTTCTACTATTTTTACTTTATTTTTATTTCACATTTTATTATAGAATTTGTTCTGTTTCATGTGCATTTTTATTTCTATTTTACTCTTCTTCTTTTTTTACTTTATTATAGATTTTATGCTCCGTTTAAAATGCAATTATTTAGCTTTTTAATTTACTTTATTATTTTTATTTTACATTTTATTATAGATTTTATATTCAGTTTTATATGCACTTTTTTATGTAGAATTTTTTTTCACATTTATTATATTATTTCGCATTACTATTACATATACATTTCCTCATTGAATTTTACATTTCTCGTTGAATCAGAGGTCGAAAGTCTCCAGTCAGAACTCGGAGATCTCAATATGAACTCAAGTTTCATGATTTGAGCTGCTGTCTGCATTCATTTTACATCTATATACTCGTATGTCAGCTATTGTGATAACTTGTGTTGAACTTTAGGAGACACATCTTGATCTGAACGCTACAGTTCTCCATCATCCACGTGATGTTGTAGATTTGTCCCGAGCTCAAGGTGACCGGGACGTTTCCCACAGACCTGCCGCCGGTGACAGTGATCCGTTATTGATGAATGAACACGGACGAACCGAAATATAAAGCGAAAAATCGAAGACTGTCAGCGGTAACGGCTGTGATGGATGGCGTCATCTCTCAGCCGTTACTAGACGCTTTCCTGGCTTTTTCTTCCCAGAGCCGTTTTATCTTAATAAACACCCAGCTGGAGGGAGAATTGGAGCGAATTCGCTCTTAGCCCTCGGTTAGGGTTCGCTTTAATGCTAACACCCTTCGTTTGTCATTTGATTGTGGCCTCTAATTAGTTTTGGAGAGGGCTCTGTGACAAATAATGACAAATCTGGCCGTTTGGCTCGTCTTGATTCCCGCGCCTCGGTGAATAATGAGATCTGCTTTAGTCATTTTCCTCACGAACCAATCCAGAGACCCCCCCGAAGAGCCTGTTAATGAAATGCAGTGGATCTGCTTTAGTCATTTTCCTCACGAACCAATCCAGAGACAACACACACCACACACACACACACACACACCACAAACAGACACCCACACGCTTACACACACCCCACACCACACACCACACAA